>NC_060175.1:78939409-79124409 GCF_021184085.1 Oncorhynchus gorbuscha | reverse complement strand
GAGTTCCTGGGCATGTTTGGCTACGACGACCAGCAGGTGAGGGACGAGCTGGCCAAGAAGATCAGCTTTGAGAAGCTCAAAGCCGCTACCTCAGGCTCCGACCCATCCTCCCTGAACAGCGAGGAGGCCACGCGGCGAGCCCGCTTTTCCAAGTATGAGGAGTACATCCGCAAGCTAAAGGCTGGCGAGACCCTGCCCTGGCCCATCCACACCAACCCCAAACAAGAGGACCTCAACTCCAAGCTGGCCCAGGAGAAGAATGCCCTGCTCCAGGCCCAGATGGCCGCCTCTGGGGGGTGCCATTCCGGGGCTGAGGGCCAGATTTATCACTCCAGCCTGGACCACAAGCAGGGGCATGGGCAGGGGCACAACCTTGGACACAATCCCCCACCAACCAACCCCACCTCCCACCTCCAGAACATGGCCTCCCGAGCCTCCAAGTATGACTTCTTCATCCAGAAGCTGAAGATGGGTGAAAGCCTGCGGAGCCAGCAGAATGGCAATGCTTACAAGAAGCCATCCAAGTACGACCTGGAGAATGTTCGGTACCTGCACCTCTTCAAGCCCGGCGACGGGAACACTGACATGGGGGGCGCCATCGCCTATAAAACGGGGAAGGTGGGCCGCCCGTCCAAGTATGATATCAAGAACATCCAGAAGCTGATGCCGGGGAGGCCCGAGTCCTCGCTGATGCCCAGCATTCTGCCTGCCACACCTGGGAACCCGGGGACACCCGTGGCTGCCACCTCGGCCTCCTCCGCTGGGGCCACGGGCCCCCCAGGACTCATCATGGATCAGACAGGCCACTTGGGCTTCAACACCTCCGACTACATGAAGTCCAGCTTCTCCAAGACCGACTCCATCACCACGGGCACTGTGTCCTCTGTCAAGTAAGAACCTCTTCAGATGACTTGAATGACACTTTAGCTGAACGACACCACATAGGTACAGAAGATCTGCATGAGAAACATGCATATTAATGTGTGTACGGTATACTATATATTGTATATTACACGTTTATTCAAGTCATACATTTTCTTGAATGAGTTGTGAGATCCCAGTAGTGAAAATTGGCTGCTCATGACAAAAATAGCCAAGGAAATAATGAAAATCTCTCACAAAATTATGTCATTGCACCAAAAGTTGCCTATGCAAACCTCCCTGAATTATTAAATCAAATAACCCGTCAACTGAATCCCCCCCGATTTATTTAGCTTGTGTTTTGAAATGATTCCAGGTTTTAATATTGTACAATTCTCCTAAATTGTCTCTGTGGGACACCTGGGAGATAATGGGCGTCTCACATACACTTAACTGCCACTGCGAGTCAGTTAGCCTAACGCAAAGGTAATTGCCACCTCCACAACAGCCGATGCGAATGTAGTGTGAAATAGTGCATGGTGCCAATAGATCCACGATGTGATGAGTAGCGAAGGCCCATGAAGTGTTTACCTGCTGGGCGCTCTCTTCGGAGACTGATTTAGCACAGTCATCGCAAAGTGACTGACTTCCTCCTTTGGCTGGGGTGGAACAACTGTCCCTTTAAAGACTTTGCAGCTGTGACTAACTTACCAGAGAGTCACAGAGCCTAGGCTGAACACTAAAAGACACTACATGGTCAATCCGACGTCTGAGGTGACCATACAGCGTTGAGTGCGATGCAGCCAAGTCAGACTTCAGGGCTTTCATATTTCTTGCGCTTAGCAGAGCAGACCTATTGGGAAAGAAGTTGTCAGGAAGTGAGTTTGTGTTAATACAGGACGTACCGCCCCCACCTACCATCAACCAATCATGTCAATGTGGAGCTATACGGAGCCCTCCACATTGTTCGTGCTAGCAAACGAGGGGGTTTGGGAAGCTAGCCCTGGTTAGCGCTAGGAAAAAAGTGGATCCCTCTCAAGTCAGGTCACATTTCAGTTGGAACCATGCAATGTTTAAACTTAATGTGTTTCTGATGATTGGACTCAGTTCATTCACCTCCCCCCAGTCTAGTTCTATTGGTTCTACCCAACTTGTCGCTAGCTGAACCAATGCCTTCTGTTCCATCGAACCCTGTCTTCTCCTTCTGTTTGAACTCAGTCCATACTCCTGATGAGACATGACAACAGCCTTTGGAGGCAGGGTCCTTAGGGACCTTTAGAAAATATTTTGCCTATCCGCATTATCTAGATTTGCATATGAGCACTCTCCAAAATAGCGCTTTTCCACTGCCTTTTGCCTTTCATTGTTGGAAAGCCATGCAAAAGTGTGTTCATACCTTCCTGATTCAAAGCCATGTGAAAACCGCTGTCGTGTCACAGAAAATGTATATTAATTGCCGTAGTTTGAAACAGATTGTAGGTATATGTTGTGGCTGTAGTTTCTATTAACAGTGCACCCAATACCCCATTAATCCTGTCTCTTTCTGTGTTTGCTTGTATTAGGAACGGTTTACCACCTGAGAAACCTGTCACAGAGGACGTCAACCTGTACCAGAAATATATCGCCAGGTATGCAAATCCTCCCTCTCCGGTGAAGCAAATGTTGTCCCGGACGTTGAGACAAAGCTTTTTTATTAACTGATGGCGTATTTTACACAGTGATGAAATTAGATGTGTAGAATAGTGGTAGAGGTCAAGTTCTGTGCTGCAAAGTGAGGGAAATAGTAAGAGGCCGAGTTTATGGACTGAAAGGAAGTGGAATTCTGTTAGGAGGAACAAGGCATGAGATGGTTTCTATGGTGGTGAGAGGTGTGCTGACAAGATGGTTGTACTTACTCTGTTTGAGGTCGAGAATTTCTTACAAAGTTACTACAGTATACTGGAACACTTTGCATGTCAGTCTTGAGTAGTTCAAGCGTACTTTGCGGCGGTGTATGTAACATATATAGAGTGAAACTGTTGGTTACATGGCTGCATGGTCACTGAATTGTCCTCTTTATCACTCACAAAACACGGAGGCAAAACATTGCAAGGTAATCTCATATTTCAATAGACAACACAGTGTCCCATTCTCCAGTCATTTTTTGAACTCCACACTAGAAAGGTGATTGTCACTTGTTTATTTCTTCACTTTAGAAAGAAAGGAAAAGCACTGTTTCAAAAGCCCAAAGTGGCATTGGCGTTAATGATTACTTCTCCAAACCGTAACATGAAGGGCACAAATCAAAAGCACTGTCACTGACAGACACACACATTTTCATCATGCACACACATACACACACACACACACACACACACACACACACACACACAAAAACCTTCCTTGGACTGATTACATTTTGCAGATTTAATTAAGGAATTTTTAATGAGGCTTCTGCTGGCACTGCCAAGAACTGTTTTGATATTTGCGCTGCATAATGCATAAAATTTGTCTAAACATCTCGGTAGTTGATGCACGGGGAGGCTGCAGATAAGCCCAGATACAGTTTCAATTTCCGTGTTGGGGAGAGAGAGCGAAAAAAAGAAAGGGAAGAGGAGGGAGGAAAAAAGACAGAAAAGGAGGACTCATAAAAAGGGCAAATGTAGACTGGGGGAAGGGGGGTAGGGGTAGGGGGAGGTTCATCTCTCTGGAGCCACAACTAATGAGCGCACATTTATGCTAAAAACCCAGCTTTGTAAATGTTGTTGACTCCCACCTTCCACCCCCCTCCCCCTCACCAACCAAGGGGGGAAAAGTTATTTATCTCCTTGCCGCGCACCAGTTTGATGTTTTAAAGAGCTTCCCTGGTAGTGTTTAGTCGCAGTTTTCCCTCTTTAAATGCTTTCATGCACCCACTATTGCCGCGGCACTTTGATCTGCGTTGACTCTATTGTAACAGGAGATGTGCCGCAATCTCTGTATCGTTGTGATATTAATATTTAATCTGCAGCTGAATAGCAGCGGCCCATTAGGCCCCCTGACGCGGCAAGTGGGAATTGTCCATAGGCAAAGTGATACAGCTGGGCAATGAGCAGAGGGGTGGGCCACAGTCCCAGGGGGGCTGTGTGTGCGTGTGTGTACGTGAGCGTGTGCGTGTGTCCGAATACGTGTGTACATGCACAGTCCATAGAGGAGTAGGGCTGAGAAAAGCACCGATGGTGGGAGAGTTGGTTGGTGTGTGTGACCGTGTGTGTGTGTGTGTGTGTGTAATGTACTCTACTGTTAGCTCCATTTCTGTTTTTTTTTTTTTTTTTAAAGAAGCCGTCAAACCTTCCCGAAGCCCCTACCACCACCACCACCACCACCATACCCTGAGCCCCCCACCACACCACCAACTTTTAAAAGGTAGTGGATTTGCCTTTAAATTAGCCTAATGAACTCCGCAAAGTGATCTGTAAATGCAGCCCTAGGATAGTCATACAGGCTACAGGCAACAACAACACAAAAAACAGAGAGAGAGAGAGAGAGAGAGAGAGAGAGAGAGAGAGAGAGAGAGAGAGAGAGAGAAGAAAGAGAGGTAGAAAGAGAGAGAACGAGTGAGGGAGAGAGCAGATGGTGCTCTTGGCAGCGGCAGTGCAAATGTTTATTTGTGTGTTTTCAGTCGTAATTGGAGTTTTTTTAACAGTCATCAGTAAACGCACAAGGAAAATGGTGCCCACTCTTTTACCTGGATAAGTCTTTACCGAGTCAGACTCTTACAGTCAAGAGGAGGAGGACGGGGACGGGAGGGGGCGGCAGTAGCGTGTAGATCCACTCAAGCCTCTCAGCAGAACCTAACCTTCCTTTGATTAAAGCAAGCGCCGTTAACCTGAGAGAGAACTCCACAACATTGATTTGGCAAGGTTTAAAAGGCAAATGAGGGGAATCATGCGTGGGGTTTACAGTTTAATAAGTGTCTGTGTACCGGCTGCTTTTGAAATAAACGGAGCTAATTTGAGTCGAAATTGGTGTGACAGGCGAGTCAATTGTGGCGGTGTGCGGAAAACAGACGTATTTGCGTGACGAGATGAGTTGTTTTGGAGGTATGGTTAGGATTAGGAGGTAGTTCTCTGTGAGGTGATTGGATTTCCTTTTGGTAGTGACAGACACCTTGAATGTTAAAGGGGGGACATTTGGGTTAGGTTCAGTTTCGGGAATAGGAACAAGTGTTTCCCTCCATGAAGGTGATGTTTTTGTCCATTTGCTCACTAATCGCCAGAAGAAAAGGAAGGATGCACCCAAGAGAATTAGGGAGGAGGGAGTTTATATTCAGACAATACTATCATTGCAAAATAGCATGCATGATTTTATACCACAATAACATGATTTTTCAGCCCCTTTTTTGTGAAGATAACCGTCTGCTCTATGACTGTCTTCTATGAAGAAGCATTGGAGTGTCCACAGCTTTTACACCTGTACCTTGATTAGTCATGACAAAATCACTCAGTGTAAAGTCCACATGGCCCGTGATGTAACTCTGTACCCTTTTTTTTGTCACTTGACTTCCAGGTTCTCGGGGAGCCAGCACTGCGGACATGTGCATTGTGCCTACCAATACAGGGAGCATTACCACTGCATGGACACGGAGTGCAACTACCAGGTGAGTAGCTGTGTGCTGAACGCCCCATACGTTATACATTTTAGGACACCCCTACAACACTATGACAAAAGTCCCTTGCTATGACACGTTTTGTGAGAATGTCCTACAATGTTCACCGTACACCCTGGTGAACAACTCTAAGGTGTACGTTTTAGGCTATTCATTAAATTTACATTTAAGTCATTTAGCAGACGCTCTTATCCAGAGCGACTTACAAATTGGTGCATTCACTTTATGACATCCAGTAGAACAGTCACTTTACAATAGTGCATCTAAATCTTAAAGGGGGGGGTGAGAAGGATTACTTATCCTATCCTAGGTATTCCTTAAAGAGGTGGGGTTTCAGGTGTCTCCGGAAAGTGGTGATTGACTCCTATTCCTATGACTTAAGTCCCTACTCCCTCTGATAAAAGTCCCCACTCCCTGTGACAAATGTCCCCACTCCCGATGACAGAAGTCCCTATTACTTATATAAGGTTTTGTAATGTTGACCTAAAATGGACACTGTACACCCCCTATTTAGGTGACCTAGTCAGACACATGTTTTGCCTTGTTTCCCCATCTCCCACAAATTGCAGGCTTCCCCTCTCTCTAGTCTAGGCCTTGCCTCGTGTCACCATGACAAACGAGATAACAGCAGCGAGGGTAATGCTGTACTCTTAACAGCCATGGTTCAGTGCCTCCAAATGTACTGCGCTGTGCTCTACTCTACTCTACATCCCCTACTGTCTCAACTTCAAGCTAGCGAGAACCCATAGAGACGGTGTCGCTGGGTGATTCAGAGACGTCTCTATAACTCAGTGTCCCGTTCACAAATACGGGGAAGTGTACGAGCACAGAGTTTGAATCCTCTTCCGTGTCTTCCTGACCTCTTGGCGGGGAAAACTAAGGGTTCTAGGATATACGGAGATGAATAATATGTCATCACTTCATCTCTGCCCAACAAAGGCACAGATGAAACGTTGTTGACGTGTGTCCACCGAACAGGTTATGACTGCTGGCACCCGTCCAATTGAGAGCAAAGGCTTTTTTTTCTCTCCCTAAGCTGATTCCGTGCACAGTTGGTCTTTGACAATTGGCCTTTCATCCTGGGTTAATTGTAAATATGCTTGAAATATGGTTCCTTTTCGATGTGTTTTTTTATCATTTTCCTGGAGACATCTGCCGTTGCTCTGGGTCTGCTTTTAATCCCCTTTCACGTTATTAATCTTGTCCCAGTCCCAAGAGTTATCATGTACGGCACAGGGAGGGAGGGAAAAAAAGTGTTAAGGAGATCAGACTACCGGCCTGTGTGTTTGCCTTAGCATATGGTCTAAAAGAGTTAGACAAACACACGTGTATTTGTCAAAGACGTCAGATCCTCACGCAACTTGAGCGGTATGTTTTTCCGTCCTTCCCGTCCGTTTTTCCGAATGAAGGCATCTGTAGCTCCAATCACAAAGCATATCATCTATGACTTGTCACAAGTCAGGCTTTCACCGTTCGACAGGATGGATACTTGGCTGAATGTATTGGAGAGAAAAAAGGCTTTGAAATGATTTCAAGTCGCCCTTTAGAATTTTCGTTGGGGTTATCAGGTCAAGTCCCCATCTGTCATTGACTTGAAGTGCAGAGCTCAAAATCTAGACATTTGGGTGTACATATCTGGCAAAAACCGGCCTAGCTAAGATAAGCACCTCCTTTGGTAGTGATAATTCATGAAATGTTACATGACACACTCCTGGAATATTATCCTGCTGCCAGGCTCAGTGGCATTCTCCTTTCATGGGCCTGTGTGTGCATCCTCTACAGTGGTGGGAATCCTAAAATACATGGTGCATGTCAAGTGGCTTCCAGCTCCCAGACTCCAACTGAAAAGAGGCTCTTCTACCCTAGTCAGCTATCACCAGGCTTATTTTGGCTTCCATGGCGGATCACATGCAGTGGGACGTCCGCAGCTCAATTTCTCATCTCGTCCTCATTTACTGCCAAAGATAATCATTGTTTCTATGGAAAATCAATAGATCAGTTATTGGTGACAAATCCTCAGCCAGAATGATACAGTACTACTGTAAGTTACAGGGTTGCAGAAGATACAACTTCAGGGGTGGGAAATGGGTCAAGAACTAAGGAATGGCAACCAGCTGCCATTCATTTGGGCCTTGGTGATACAAATGCTTGATACACCAGGAATTACCATACTTTGTAGAAGCAATTGTATGTGTTTTAGAATGATTGAATTACATTTTCCCCCTGATCTATCTCTCTACTGTACATAAATATGGATATAAGTAGCTCCAGAGTCATTGATTCAGGCTTCTCTAGTTACAGTTCCTGTAACATCAGCTTAAGCCCAATTACTGCAGATTTGGTTGCTCTAGGTCTCTCCAGAGTCCCTTTTCTGTTTTTCTTCTCCGCTCCTCAGTGTAGGAGGCTTTTTCATTTTGAGGAGGGTATCGTAGCATATTCCCTCCTTATTACAGCCAAAGCCGGCGCGAAAACTGCACTGTTAATGCTTTAATTAAAAATGGAATCATATCTCGGTGAGGGAATTGAAAGGGGAAACGTTTTTTTTTTTGGTTAGCTTGTTTGTTTGTTTGTTTTGTTGTCTATTTTTTTTTTCCTCCAGTTGCACGTCTGAGAAACCATCTGCACGGAACATAATTTTGCACAAGCCAGGAACGTCGGAACTGTGATCTTGCATGTCAAGTGATCCATCTTAATTTAACAAAAACGGAGGAAATGGAAAATAATAGCGATACGAGCCGAAGACTTCCCACTTCTTAAATATGTCTTTGTTGCTACCTATCAGTGCCACATACATAGCCCTGGACATATAGAGGCCATGTATGTAAGTATGAATAAAGTCCCGAGAGAGTCTGGCCCTCTCCATTACAACACACACAGCCTCATCTCCTACTTTGCAAGTTGGCTCCTGCGCTTTGCAGCTGTTTCCAGAGCAATAGTGACTTGATTTTGTGACTATTTAAATAAACACCAATCTGTTGCCGTGCGTTTTGTCCCTTGGCAGAGGTTCACCAGCAAACAAGACGTGATCAGGCACTACAATATGCACAAGAAGAGGGACAACTCCCTGCAGCATGGCTTCATGCGCTTCAGCCCACTGGACGACTGTAGCGTCTACTACCATGGCTGCCACCTCAACGGGAAGAGCACCCACTACCACTGCATGCAGGTAAACACACATGCACACATACACTCATACACACACATCAAACACACACGCACACTCGAAAGATACGCTGCTTGCTTAGCCAGTACGACTTCCTCCTGATTGGGTTTCCACTGAGGCTGGAACCCAGGACTTCTGCTTTGCTAGAACACGTGACCGCCCTCCTGAAGAGTCTTACCAGTCAGCACCACGCAAAAAGCTAGCTATTCGCTGGCGCTAGTGGGGACATTTCAGGCTGAGGAGTAAGTTCCACACATTCCAATGTGCTACATTCACCCCTGAAACTTACTCAACAGTGACCCCAGCATTGAGCTGAGCACAACTGTACATCTGGGTCACGGCATCAACTATAAAGGACGTCACACTGCTTGCTTAGCCAATACCACTTCCTCCTGATTCGGCTCACAACGAGGTTCAAAACCAGGACCTCTGCTTTGCTAGCACATGTGACCGCCCTCCTGAAGCGTCTTACCAGTCGGCGTTAGGCGAAAAGCTAGCTATTCGCTGGCGCAAGTGGGGACACTTCAGGCTCAGGAGTAAGTTTCACACATCCCAATGTGCTACACATATACACACTCTTGTTTCACACACAAACACACACACACACGCACACACACGGCACTCCACCACACACATTACAGACCCATGACCATTGTCACCTATGGAGATCTGAGGCTTCTTGTGAAATGGGATTTTGCAGAGTCATGCATAATTCATTGATGTTGCATTCCAGAGCCACACACCACAGTACCGGATATACGGTACATACTGGAGTCGTTTTCTAGAATTGGCTAGCTATACAGATTCAGTGTGTCTGTCCTTTAAAGGGATAGTTCACCCAAATCTACCAGAAGCCTATAAGGAAAATGAGTGATACCATTTAGGGGAAATTTGGGGTGGCATGGAGAGTATAGCATAAACTCCTCCCACCAAAAACATGAAAAAAATTGTGAGCAGAGACATGGCCCCCATGCCAAGCCTAGGGAAAACCAGGCCACTCAGGCATGACAAGATGCACACCGATGAGCTCTCCGAGTCTTGAGAGCTCTGCACTTTAACTGTATCTATAAAAGGGAATTACACTTCTTCCACTTTTTCCATTAAGCCCAAATTGCCATTTAAGAGCAGTTTTTGTGCGTTTAACAAAAGGTGTCATAAAGTAAATAAAATAAAAATGAAAGGGATGAACCCATGTCGTTGCAGCAGCGGCGGCAGCACTCTTCTCTCCCTCCCCTACTCTCTCCTCGCTCCTTAATTGGCATGGGTAAAAATTCAGTTACTTGTTTATATTAACTGAAAATTTTTCATCTTTTAGTACCAAGCGACGAGTTGAAGATTATTCCCCCCACCGGATTTGTTTAATTTTTTTCCACATCTGCTTATTTTCAAGGTGTCACCGCGCCGAGTGCTTTCTCACCGGCAGGCCAGCAGCCCAGGGCTTGGATGGCCAGAGATATATTCTTTTTTAAACCCCCCTAACGGCGTAATTGTTATTAAGACGTTTCAGCCCTTGTTTTAACAGGCCTGAGAACCTGCAGATGTTGGCATCAGGCACCTCTGATTTAGTGGGGAAAAAACAGAGTGGCATTTTTTTCATTGTTTGACTCAATATGGAGAAGTTGCCCCTTTTGCGCCGGTTAAAAAGTGCCAGGGATGATATACAATTGCTGCTTTTAATTCAAACATTAGCTGTATTTTCCTCCGGGCCCCGAGGGCTCCTGAGTACCAGAACATTTTAAACTAAAGAAAGTGACAATCAACCTGCCCACCTCTTACCCCACCTCTTACCCCCTCCTCCCCTCAAGTTGCTCTGTGAGTTACAGTTAGGTTGCGGTGATTGCATACTGTAGCGCTCCGAATACGAATAGCATCAGCTTAAAAGAAAGCCTTAAATGGAAGGTATTTTTTAACCACACACGACCCTGGTAGTTATACCACTGTCTCTTACTTAAGTTTGTCACGTCGCAGTGTTTCAAACGGAGCAGACTTGCCTTGTTTTACTTAACATGATGTTTGATAAGGTCTCTCGACTTGTCACACAGACGAGTAGCCTAACTTGGAAAAAAATACCTCCGTCCGTCTTACAATTTCTAGGTCACCAGAGACTCTTTCTTACCACACTGAGCTCATTTCTCAACAGACTCTTTCTCGGTTCTCTTAATGGCCCCGCTGTGAAAAAGACTGACTTAGTCACTGTTCTAAACCACTGCTATTTGAACAAACAAAAACAATGTAAATCAATGCTAGGTTGCCTCTTAAAGATTGGGGTCAGAGATTTATTCATTGATGTCAATAAAGTTGAAGGTTTGTCTCCACACCTCTTTTAGGTCCTTATGGTAACAAATGATGTTCTCAATACCATACCTGGTTAAGTAAAGAATAAGTTGATGAATGAATCATTAATATGTCGATTGATTTGCCTATTACTGAGAAGCTTCAATCCCACACTGCCCTCTCTGTCTGCAGGTGGGCTGCAA
Organism: Oncorhynchus gorbuscha; assembly: GCF_021184085.1. Classification (NCBI taxonomy): domain Eukaryota; kingdom Metazoa; phylum Chordata; class Actinopteri; order Salmoniformes; family Salmonidae; genus Oncorhynchus; species Oncorhynchus gorbuscha. The sequence goes on along the minus strand of NC_060175.1, from coordinate 79,113,281 downwards.
CAAGGTATACACCAGCACCTCCGATGTCATGACTCACGAGAACTTCCATAAGAAGAACGCCCAGCTGATCAACGATGGCTTTCAGAGGTTCCGCGCCACTGAGGATTGTGGGACGGTGGAGTGCCAATTCTACGGGCAGAAGACCACCCACTTCCACTGCAGGTCAGGAGATCAGAACAGGGTACCCCCCCATAATCGAGATAGAGATTGTATTTACAGGTGTCTCTTTTCACCAGGTCTCAACACTATTTGAGTTTAACTCACACCAGCCACTTTGTTTAATGTGTGCATCCATGATTGCCCAAAGAAATCGGAATCAATGTCTTTTTTTCATAGACTGCAGTTTGAATCTGCTTCATACTATGCGTTTGATGAGCTAGTAGGCTCCACATAAAAAATTGGATTGTAAGAAATGAGATTGAAATCGAAAACATGTTTGGTTTTGCCGAACAGTCATTTGGAATGGGTCCTTAGCTGGCACTGTTTAAAACACCTCTGGTAAGTTGTGAAAGCGATGATATCTCAATGGAGGTTTATTGTGTCACCTTCCTCCATTATGAAGTATTTTGATTATGTGGCTTCAATCCACGACTGCCTCAACTTTTCCACTGTACAGAAAAGGCCTTGTAACTTAGCATCTTAGGTGACATCTTTTGAACTTTTCTCCCTGCTTCCCTCCCTCCTTCCACAGGCGCCCGGGGTGCACCTTCACCTTCAAGAACAAGTGCGACATTGAGAAGCACAAGAGCTACCACATCAAGGATGACGCATATGCCAAGGATGGCTTCAAGAAGTTCTACAAGTATGAGGAGTGCAAATACGAGGGCTGTGTCTACAGCAAGGCCACCAACCACTTCCACTGCATCCGCTCAAGCTGCGGCTTCACCTTCACCTCCACCAGCCAGATGACCTCCCACAAGCGCAAGCACGAGCGCCGCCACATCCGCTCCTCAGGCGTGATGGCCCTCTCCTCTGGCGGCTCCTTCCTGATGCCCAAGGAGGAACCCGGAGACGAGTCGAGCAACGACGACCTCATGGACTTCTCGGCCATCAGCAGCAAGAACTCCAGTCTGAGCGCCTCGCCCACCACCCAGCAGTCGTCCAACGGTCCCGGCGCCCACTTGCTTGCCACACCCACCACGGTGATGTCGTCCTCCGGCGGTGGCCACAGCGGCCTCAAGCCCACCTCTTCGCTGCCGCACTCGGCACGCATGTCAAGCCTGCTATCCCAGGCGCTGCCCAGCAACATGCCTGTGGCACTGGCGCTGTCCAACAGTGCCCTCGCCAGCGTCAACAATCCCTTCTTCCCGCTCATGCCCCGGCTGCCCATGCAGCTGCCCCATTCGGCCGCCAGCCTGATCTCGGCCGTGTCGTCTGGCGCCCACTCCATGCCCACCGACTCACTGTCCCAGGGCGGCTGCTCCTCGGCGGGCAGCGATGGCGCCATGGCATCCACGCCGACCTCCTACGCCTCAGCCTCTTCCATCATGGAGAAGATCTCTGCTAGCAAGGGCCTCATATCCCCGATGATGGCCAGGCTGGCAGCAGCTGCCCTCAAGCCCTCTGGCAACCACCATGACACAGGTGGGTGTTTTTATAATGTTGTAGTGTCCCATGTGGCTCAATTGGTAGAGCGTGGTGCTTGCAACACCAGGGTTGTGGGTTCGAGTCCCACGGGTGGCCAGTTTGAAAAAAAGTATTAAAAAATGTATGTACTTACTCTAAGTTGCTCTGGTTAAGAGCATCTGCTACATGTCTAAAATGTGAATATTTTTTGTCTATGGTAAAGGAATGTGAGATGGCTCAACACATTATTACACAGCTTGTTGTAATAGTAGCAATGCTCTAGTGCAGTGTTTCCCAAAGGGTGCATTTTTTGGTTATTTTGGTTATTTGAATCAGCTGTGTAGTGCTAGGGCAAAAAACAAAACATGCATGCCTTGGGGTCCCCAAGACTGACTTTAGGAAATACTGCTCTAGCGTATGTCGGCCATATTTTTTTTGCTCTTTGCGTTTATACCTCTTTTCTGGGGGGGGTTGAGCTAGCTACTGCACAGTTCTGTAAAAGTATAAACACTTTGCTCCTCAAAAAGGGGTGTAGCTAGAGTCTGTCTTTCTTCACAACGTTTGTGGGGAAGACGCAACCCCCCCCCAACATTAGTGTGGAGTCACTCTACTGCAGCAAGGGCTAAAAGAGTGATCACTTAGGTCACCTAACCAATATCACTTGCCCACGGTGGATGAGAACGTAGCAGTCACAAACTGCTAGTTCCAGGCTTGAAGGGGCATACTGAAGGCGTGGTTCACTGCTCCACGCTTGTTATTGTGCCGATGGTTAGCTAGATACCTGCAATCCATTTGTAGATAAATGCGCTGACAGAGAGGAGAGTGGGCCCTGTAAAAGTCTCTTACGGCGTTCGGAGGGGGCTCCCGGGGCTTGTGTTGTACATGTTTCCTCATCATTGGTCTCTTATCTGTGCGTGCGCTCGTTCCGAGCAAATGGAGGTGGAATGAAATTAAGTTCAGAAATTGCAAGAACAAAACCCATTTTTTTCTCTTGCTCTCTCTCTCTCTCTCTCTCTCTCTCTCTCTCTCTCTCTCTCTCTCTCTCTCTCTCTCTCTCTCTCTCTCTCTCTCTCTCTCTCTCTCTCTCTCTCTCTCTCTCTCTCTCTCTCTACAAACTGATATAAAAACAGAAATCGCTCAGGCAGAAATGACTCAGCGCACCAGAGCATTCACAGAGAGGGTGTTTTTTTGCAGAATGCAAGAGCAGACACAGATACACACACAGGCACACACATGCACACAGGCACACACATACAATTTGGGCTCACAAACAACAACCTCATTGTCATGCATGCATACTCCAAAACACACACTCACACAGCCCAAGCACACATACACATACACACACACACATTCACACACTATTTGGGCTCGGACACAAACAACCACTACTCATTACAATAGTAGCAAAAACAGTAAATAAAGATGTCTAAAAGACAACAAAACAGTCTCACACTGTCACAACTAAGCAAAAAGAAGACGAGGATACAGGCCGAGCTGAGACTTTAGCAGGTGCGGTACAGACTGGAAAATTGGGCTAAGACAGGAGAGCGTCTCCGCATGCTGTTGGGCTGGAGGATTAGTTGCCTGGTGGTGTTGTTGGAGAAGGACGGGGCCCTGGGAGAGAGCAGGGCAGCTGCTCGGGGGAGGTGTGATCAGGTAGCACAGGCTGTCAGTCGGAGCTCCACCTCTGGGCCTCCAGGCAGCAGGTAACAGGGGGAGAGAGAGATTGAGAGAGAGAGGGCCTGACTGGGAAGGAGGGCCTCCTCAGATGGGGCTGTCTCCCCTTCCGTCTCTCCACTGCACCAGAACATGAGGGGAGCTCAGCACACACAGGGCTACGCGTTCACTTTTTTAAACAGCAGTAATAGAGAATATAGACGTTTTCAGAGGCACTTAGGTTGTTAGGTTTGATCTGAAGTTTAACTTATTGTTCGTAAAATATGTGTGAACAGGGCATTTCGGCTAAATTGAAGAGGAAGTGGTTATGGCTCACAGTGTCAAAAATGTTTGAGAAACTTTTTAGCGTGTGGCTATTTTTATATGGTTTTTTTGTGTGTTTTTACGGGGCCTATCTCTTCCGTGGTAAACTATGTATTATTTTTTTCATGGGTTCAGTATAGACTGCTTTTTATCAGTGTTTCTCACCAATTTACCCCTAAATGTTTTTTTGTTTTTTTTAAGATCCAGGCCTCTGAAGGGTTTACTAATTAAACACAGAGTGCAAATGATCTTGCACGACCTCTGTAACTTAGCCAGAGTAATTACATTGTGGTCGTTATTCCTGGAGAACATCCAGAAAAAAACACCACGTTGAAATCTACACATTTTCTTCCTCCTTTTTTTCATGACAAGAATCTTTGCCAAGATCTCTAAGCATTTTCTTTTGTTGATGAACATTCACTACTAACTTTTCTTTGATGTGATTAACTAAATGTCTATGTGTAGGTCATATATTCCTCCATATGATGTGCTCTCATCAGGTCTTTGACTTGATGTAATGTCCAATGACAATTTGTCTGGCTAGTTAATCACTGGGTTTCTTTTTTAGGGGAGTGACCTCACCCCAGCCACAAAACGGCCTCTCTTCGACCCCCTCCTCCTTGTTTCCCCATCCCCCCCCACCACCACGCCATTGTCAGCTTAAAAGGCTATGACACTGACACATCCCCATCTCCGTCCCTTAGCTTTGAGCTGACAAGGCCCAAGACTGGCTTTTCCACTCGCATTGCCTTTGATATGTCTCTGGGTCATTTTCTAGTCAGGGACGCTGGTTCCAACTTCCCACTCACATAGCTGCTTTCTTGCAGGGCACATAGTTGGCCCTCCCCGACCTTGCCCGTCACAATACGTCACTACCAGGCCCTGTTTCCTAAACAACATGGCCCCACACAATACCAATCACAGGCGATGCACTCACTCAGCACAAGGGCCTAAAAGTCCTTGCCAGGCACTCCTTCACTCTCATTCGTTCTTCTTTTTTGAAGAAAATAGCACTTACTGTCTACCAAAAGCCTGACTTTCTCTATATCGCCCGAGGAGAAATTAATATTTCAATCACTTGGGGATTGGGGGGGGGGGGGGACTCACCTTCCTGTCAGCAGTCTTTGCCCCCGCCCCTCTCGTCTTTATTTATTTATTTATCATGCCGTTGCTGTCCTCACTCACGACATCATCTGCTGAATACCTATTCAGAGGAGAATCCGATCTGGAGGTCACGCTATTTGAACTGATCTGATTGGCTGTCAGCTCCAATCTGACCGACATAGCCCTGTTCCTCTTGGGCATGCTCAGTTGGCATTGGCTGCCTGCCGTTGTCAGGCCAACAAGGACCAGGGAAGGAAGGAAGGGAAGGGAAGGAGGGCGGGGGGGAGGGCAATCGGAGACTGCCACTTTCTCTCAGCATTAGCATCCGACTTAATGACCAGTTAAGAGGCAGCCTAGCAAATGAGTTGTGACAAGTGCTGCTGAAAAAGGAGTATTTTCCCCTCATATCTCCTGCCTCTCAATCACCATTTAAAGGCCTTGACGGCCTGACATCATTTCGCAATAATTATCACTCTGAGTATTCTTTTCGGCTGGGACAGGAGTCAGATTGGATCTTGTCACAGGGTAATAATGCTGACCAACAATAACTTTGTTGTCGCTCTCTCTCTCTCTGGCTTCTCCTCAGGGAATGGGCTGGCTGGTTCTTCAGCGAGTCTGTTCAATCTGGTTCAAGTGAAGCAGGAGCCAGTCGACCATACCTCCGGGGCCTCCCAGGACTCCATCCAAGAGCACAGCCTGGACCTGAGCAAAAAAGACCACAGGTAGAGTCACAGGGACACACTCCTAAGGTTTACCCCTTAAAAAGCGGGTTTACTCTTAAAAAAAGTAGGTTTACTCCTAAATAAAACAGGTTTACTCCTAAATAAAACAGGTTTACTCCTAAATGAAGCAATGTTACTGTATGAGAGTTGGTGTGAGAGTACTTCATAGAAATGATGAAAGTGTGACTGCAGCTTTGCGAAGGGGATGCGATTTGTTCACTGACTCGTATTTCTGAAAGCAGTTTTGACCCCATTATGATTATTAATTTACTTTTTATTTTTTATTCCTCAAAAAGGACTATGTTATCTCAAATTGCATCTCAATATATGGCCTCCAACACGTTTCGCCATCTCTCACTGATCTCACACCTCGGATGTTGACATAAACCACAACTCCAATCTTCCCTGAAAATTTGTTTAAAAGCTGCGTTTTTGCTCTTCATTAAACATGCACACCCTCCTGTGATAAATAATAATATTTACTGTTCTTATGCAAATCTTGACTAAACATTGTTTATTTTCCTTGTTCCAGTAATGAATCAAACGGACACCCTGTACCGGGAAATACATCTCTTTTATCCTCGCTTATGAATAAGGTAAGATCCATCCATCAAACGCTTTTCATCCCCAAGACAAATTAGTGGGACGCACAGAGCCTCTGTTTGTTTTTTAATGTTTCACTGCTAATAAGATGAGTTTGTATCATTTACATTTTCCAGCCATTTTTCATGTGGTGTAATTCCACCGTACCTCTCACAAATTAATATAATGAACCAGGAGCTGGGTGCCATGCCAGATATATAGAGATGTTTGTTTTTTGATGAGCTGTTTTGAACTCGACATCCATTTTTTCCCCTCCTCCTTTCTCCTTTTTTCTTCCCCGGCTTCCTATCACTCTATATTTATTCATGGAGTTTGTAAATTATTTGATTAAAAACTCGGGGGGAGAGAAACAGTCACCCTCATTTTTTAAAAAGAGTAAATGTTTGCTGAGGGATATTTAAATGTGTGATTTTGTGAAGATTGAAATGGACATTGTTTTAATCATACATATTTTCTGACTAATACAAATGTGCGGGTGGTTCCCATTACCTTGATGATTTAAAGAGTTTTCTGGCTCCATTTCTTTGGCAAACTCACTCACACTACCGGCTAAGGGGGTTTTCTTGCCCTTCTGCTTGTATTGTTGTATCAGGAACACACTCAAACACACTCATGAGTGGTTTCGACAAAGAGGCCGTTGAGGCCTGACGGGAGAGGGGCTTGATGATCAGATGTCCTACAGCTCTCCCCTTCATGTAGGCCTTTTGGGGTCCCGTTCCGAGTCACCACATCACATAAAGCACAGTCGCTCACAGTGGACACTTGGCATGCGCACTTGGCCTGTGCTCAAGCAGAAGCCGGCTGTTTGTAAACTCGGCTGAGCTTCCGCTCTGCCAAAGTGTGTGTGTGTGTGCGTGTTTGTTCGCGTGAGATTGTGTGTGTATGTGTTTGCACGCCTGTGTGTGTGTGCGTGTACCTATGTGTGTGTGTGTGTGTGTGTGTGTGTGTGTGTGTGTGTGTGTGTGTGTGTGTGTGTGTGTGTGTGTGTGTGTGTGTGTGTAGGCCCGCGCTCAGCTAACACTGCCGCCGGTGGTGCTTTATATGCTGTGTGTTTTGCAGATGAATGCCGGCTTCTTCAGTGCCCTGAACCTGAAGACGGAGATGGAGATCGGCCAAGGGGCCGACACCTCAGAGGCAGCACAGTACCTGAGCCGCATCATGAAGAGGCCCATGCCAGACAAACCAAGCGAGCTCTGGAGGACATATCTGCGCAGGTACTTGAAGAGCTCAAATATAATGCTTCAGAGGGGTAAAATGTCGTTGTATTTCTTTAATTATTTTCCCCTTTTTTTATTATTTATACTAATTGTATATCTTCTCTGTTTTGTTGCTGGGTGCAGGTTTGACACGGAGGACTTCTGCGAGGCTCAGTGTGACTTCCTGCAGAAGGTCCACTTCCATTGTGTAGTGGAGGACTGCGGGGCGCTCTTCAGCACGATGGACGGAGCCATTAAACACGCCAAGTGAGTGTGGTGGCACTGCACCAGAAGACTAGTCCAAGTGATACACTGTGCCATAGGCATGTTTCTTCTGATCAGCCATAGGGCTCATCAAATCAAATCAAATGTATTTATATAGCCCTTTGTATATCAGCTGATATCTAAAAGTGCTGTACAGAAACCCAGCCTATAGCCCCAAACAGCAAGCAATGCAGGTGTAGAAGCACGTTGGCTAGGAAAACCTCCCTAGAAAAGGCCAAAACCTAGGAAGAAACCTTGAGAGGAACCAGGCTATGAGGGGTGGCCAGTCCTCTTCTGGCTGTGCCAGGTTGAGATTATAATAGAACATGGCCAAGATGTTCAAATGTTCATAAATGACCAGCATGGTCAAATGATATTAATCACAGGCAGAACAGTTGAAACTGGAGCAGCAGCACGGCCAGGTGGACTGGGGACAGAAAGGAGTCATCATGCCAGGTAGTCCTGAGGCATGGTCATAGGGCTCAGGAACTCAGAGAGAGAGAAAGAAAGAGAGAATTAGAGAGAGCATACTTAAATTCACACAAGACACCGGATAAGACTGGAGAAGTACTCCAGATATAACAAACTGACCCTAGCCCCCCGACACATAAACTACTGCAGCATAAATACTGGAGGCTGAGACAGGAAGGTTCAGGAGACACTGTGGCCCCATCCGATGATACCCCCGGACAGGGCCAAACAGGAAGGATATAACCCCACCCACTTTGCCAAAGCACAGCCCCCACAACACTAGGGGGATATCTTCAACCACCAACTTACCATCCTGAGACAAGGCAGAGTATAGCCCACAAAGATCTCCGCCACGGCACAACCCAAGGGGGGGCGCCAACCCAGACAGGAAGATCACATCAGTGACTCAACCCACTCAAGTGACGCACCCCTCCTAGGGACGGCATGAAAGAGCACCACTAAGCCATTGACTCAGCCCTCTGTAATCGCAAAGAATCCCAGTGGAAAGAGGGGAACCGGCCAGGCAGAGACAGCAAGGGCGGTTCGTTGCTCCAGAGCCTTTCCGTTCACCTTCACACTCCTGAGCTAGACTACACTCAATTATATGACCTACTGATGAGATGAGTCTTCAGTAAAGGTTGAGACTGAGTTTGCGTCTCTCACATGGGTAGGCAGACCATTCCATATAAATGGAGCACTATAGGAGAAAGCCCTGCCTCCAGCTGTTTGCTTAGAAATTCTAGGGACAATTAGGAGGTCTGCGTCTTGTGACCGTAGCGTCTCATGCATCTCAACGGTCAACCCAACCCATGTTGATACAATAAAAGAAGCATACTGTATATTTAATAATGAGGCAAATGTATTTAATCATGATGATCATTATAGTATTGGTTGTTTACGTTTATTACAGTCCATTGTGTAAAAGCAATTTTGCTTAGAAAGCTTTATACAAGTGTTAAGCCGATGATTTGAGTCGATGACTGAATGAAAGATCTGACTTAGTGTGTCCCCACCATGTCCATCTGTTCAGCTTCCACCTACGAGCCACGCTGAAGGTGAAATCAGAGCCTCACTTCAACAAAGTCAAGGACTGCGGCGACGGAGCATCCCACCAGTCCACCGCCCCTGTTTCCATGGCTAACAACCCCGCCATGGACGTGGCCAACATGTCATCATCGTCAGGCGGCGGCTATGGCTCCTCCCCCTCACTGCTGGCATGGAAGCAGCTGACGGGCAGCATCCCACAGCTCAATGCCTCCATGCCTCACCTGCCTGCCAATTCGCCGCTGGCCACCACCTCTCTGGAGAACGCCAAGCCACAGGTCAAACCGGGCTTCCTGCAGTTCCAGGACAAGTAAGGGGCCGTGAGACTTGCAAATAACACGCATGAAACACTTTGACTTGAGCACCTTTATTGAACACGTTCAGGCAAAATCACTGACCACTGACATGACAAGTTGTATTTTCATTAGGCTACACAAAAAATACAATTATAATATGAAAGATAGTTTTAAGAATCGTAGGTTTAAGCAAGGTTGTCATGACCTGTCATGGCAATATACTTTAAATGAAATGTTATAGATGTGTGGATTTGGATATTCTTGGACATTGGAGATCCTGTATTCCAGGGCTATTCAATTACCAGCCCTTGAGTGCCAAAGTACGGCTGGTGTTCCTATCTACCTGGTAGTTAATTCATCTGGTATAACTAATAATGATATATTTGATTGGTCAGAGAGTCCACTCCCCTGGCGTCCCAGGTCCCTGATTAGACGGACAGAATGAAAACCAGAAGCATTTCATCCCTCCATGACCGCAGTACAGAAGCCCTGTCCTATTTCTGTTTAGAAAAAGGTATTGAACATACCCCCCTTTCTTTTATGTTTTTTGTTCATACAGTGACCCTTGCCTGGCCACTGACTGTAAGTACTCCAACAAGGTCCACTTCCACTGTCTCTTCGGGAACTGCAAGTACGTCTGCAAGACCTCGGGGAAGGCCGAATCCCACTGCTTGGACCACATCAACCCTAACAACCACCTGGTCAACGTTCGAGACCAGTTCTCCTACTTCTCCCTCCAGTGTCTATGTCCCAACCAGGTAGGTCCCCACCTTCCCTCTCCAAGCACCAGCAAATGACTGTCATATCATCAAGTTTTCTAACCATGAAGTATACAATCTATTAGACCTGTATTTGAGGTGATTTAACTCCAGTCTTTCAGAACCGCTCCTCGTCTGTCTTCTGTCTGCTGGGAGACGACAGTCGACTCACCCCGTAATGTCTGTTTATATGTCAATGATGTCATTTTGACTGCCGCATTCTCCCCTCAGAAAAGGCCAATTTAGCTGATATTACCTAATAAATCATTGTCAGCCGCACAATAAACAAGGCTGTCTTGAATAGGGCAAAATTTGGCAAATGTTTCTCAAATTAAACCCCTTAATGGAGGCTCCTGTCTGCCTCTCGTGAGCCAATATTTGGAGGATTTGGAGGATTTGATTTCATTAATAATGTGTCTAAAATCATCCTCTCACTTAGCCCCCCCTCCCATATCCACCTCCTCCCCTCCCTCCCTCCCCCTACCCACCTGAACTGAGATAATCCTATATAGCCTGGCTCCTATGTGGGACACAGGCCAGAAACAGATAGTGGTGTGGCGACAAGTTTAAAAAAGGGAGGGGTGGGTAAGAGAGTATTTGATAGACCGATCCTTCCAAATGTACAAGGGGGTAGTTGGTGTCAAGGTGTGAATTGTTGGTAGAGTAAACTAGATGTCCATTTGAGCAGTCAGCAGCACCCCAACATCTGTTTATTGTAGGACCTGCGGTAACTATAAATACATACAAATAGGGAAACCGAAGATCCGTTGATCAGACATCAGAACAGAAACGGGTTGGGAATTCAGCAAGCTTATCTCGCAACATTTTGTTCTGTAGTTTGTATCCACAAGTCAAGTCGATCAGCAGCAACTTAGGTTTAAAGTCATTGTTCTAGCCGGTTTCCCAGTCTTACATTAGGATGACCGCCCCTCTGCCTCTCTGCCTTCCTTCCTCCAGCACTGTGAGTTCAGAATGAGGGGCCATTACCACTGTCTGCGATCCGGCTGCTACTTTGTCACCAACATCACCACCAAGCTTCCCTGGCATGTCAAGAAGCATGAGAAGGCAGAGAGACGCGCCGCCAATGGCTTCAAATACTTCACCAAGAGAGAGGAGTGTGGCAGGCTAGGTAAGCTTTCAATTTAAACGAGTCTCTTTTTCTCTGTCTCTTTGTCTCTCACTCTCTCACTCCCTCTTTCTCTTTCTCATTCTCACTGCTCGGCCAGTGAGAGATGTAAGGGTTAAGGGTGTGAAATCAAGAGAGATGTAGTGATGTTTCCACATTGATTTTCTGTGGACGCTCCGAGCAGATATTCTCTCTATACGCCTCAACTGTCACAGAGAGAGCTGCTCCCAATCCTGGCAAACACGTTGTCACGCTATCACAGAGCAATTCACATGGCATAAAACAAGTCTGGCTATCACAGAGCAATTCACATGGCATAAAACAAGTCTGGCTATCACAGAGCAATTCACATGGCATAAAACAAGTCTGGCTATCACAGAGCAATTCACATGGCATAAAACAAGTCTGGCTATCACAGAGCAATGCACATGGCATAAAACAAGTCTGGCTCGTACTCAACTTTTTATGGAATGTTTTGCATAGGCACTATGAATGTGAAACCTTATTTTCCTAGTGATTACATTGTCGGCGCTGTAACATATATATTTGTTGCTTTCTTTCTCATATAACTTAAATGTCTGGCTATATGTTATACTAGACTTGAATGTATATGTATATATTTATAAGGGACAAACCCACTAAGGTTCTTTAAAAAAAAAAAGAAATCTTGTCAGAAATGAGCGATTACATACTTGTTTGTGTTTGCTGTGTACTTTTCTCAGTCACCCCTCATCATCATTCCCAAATCATTTTAAAAGTCTTCTCTTATTTCTGGCTGTTCTAAAAAGTTATTCTGAACACAAATGAAAAAGACAAAAAAGGAATTAGTGTCCTCTATCCTGATCAGCCCCGTTGTATTGTTTTGTATTTTAAAGGTAAAAGGGATCACTAAAGCAAGCACTCAAGTTATAAAACATTTATGGGTTTGGTGGTATCCATGGCAGCAACATTCAACTGAACACGGCCGATTAAGTTACCTGGAAGGGTCTCATAAAGGCCCTGAATGTCAGTGGCTACAGTTATTGACTCAACTTTGCATGGTTAAAGTACATGTGCAGTGTTACTGTGTACAAAAGCTATTGTTTCGTGCACCTGGTCCCATGGTTACTGACATGCTAGCACCTGCCCAGCATTTTGCTCTTTCAATTATTTCTGCCTGCTTTTATATAATGATATTTGGAGGAGCCGACGTTTAACTTGAAATCATGAAGCAATTTGAAAATGGCTCCCTAAAAGTGAGGAAAAGAATAAAAGAGGAAGAATCCAACAACAACACAACAGTGCCATGGCACAAAAAAAATGAAAAGACGACAATGGCTCGATTTTGAAAAATGAATTTAATATGGGAATAATTGTATATTTACTTTGGTTTGCAGGGGTGTGTGCATTATTGGCCTACACTGCATAGGATAATGTATTTATGTAAATTCCTAATTGAATAAAGGATGTCACTGTAATAAAAGAGCTCCACAGGTTTAGTCCACGGCAGCCTAGACCGGCTCAGTGTGACACTGGAGTCATCTAATCTAATATGCCTCCTACATATACGGTTGTTTTTGTCCCTGTTATGTCATGATGCTGTATCTAAACCAAAGTAGAGCTTCTTAAAGACAGGATTTTACCAGGTTTTCAGAGCTAGTTAGAGGACATCATTAAATGGACACTTACACTTCACATTGTACAATAACTGACATTTACAGCTGCTTTGAATTGTAGTTTGGGCGAATCTCTGAAATGTGCCAGGCAATACCAAATTCATATGTGAAAACATCACATTTCTCACGTAGCATTGAGTTAAACTCTGTGAAAACGTCATATGTAACAAATAATAAAAAGTTGATTTCTTCACCTTGTGATAGAAACCGTGTCATTGTCTCTTTGCAGGCTGCAAGTACAACCAGGTGAACAGTCACTTCCACTGCATCCGCGAGAGCTGCCAGTTCTCCTTCCTGCTCAAGCACCAGATGACCTCGCACTCCCGCAAACACATGAGGAGAATGCTGGGAAAGAACTTTGACAGGGTTCCATCCCAGGTAACGAAAAGTGTGTGTGTGTGTGTGTGTGTGTGTGTGTGTGTGTGTGTGTGTGTGTGTGTGTGTGTGTGTGTGTGTGTGTGTGTGTGTGTGTGTGTGTGTGTGTGTGTGTGTGTGTGTGTGTGTGTGTGTGTGTGTGTGTGTGTGTGTGTGTGTGTGTTCTGAACAGTGCAATTATTAAGACAAATATGTGGGGAGTTTCCATAGAACCATTGCCGGTGATAGTTTGCATATTGAAAGTATGCAAAAACACGCAGTTCCTCACACACCCTTTCACTGAAAAATGTGACTGTGGCAGATCATGTCATAAGGTTTTGGGTTTTATAATTTTCCATTGTGCTTCCTGATTCCTGAGTCAGATGCATGGATCATGAGTAATGAACACCTTTGGTGACACTGTGCATGTTTCATTTGTTTTAACCTTCATGTTACAGTGTATCTATGGGATTTTCCGCTAATATGCTGTCGTTCTCAAAAAAAGTATCATGGAGGTACATTTTTTCCACTGAAAGTGTCTCTAAAGAACTGTGTTTTTACATACTTGCAATATGCAAACCACCGCCAGCAATGTCATTGTTAAATCAGTACTCTATGGTGATGTAGTGCCAGTATACGTATGCCTGACAGTTGGTGCCCCATGAGAGAATATCTTACATAAATGAGGAATCCCTACATTTAAATATGTCAATAAATATAATGTTTAAAAAAGAAGAATCCAGTGTGACGAACATTCCCTACAATATGTACTCCCCCCTGTGTGGTCCTCTATAGTTGGTGTCTCATGGCCAGAGGGCCGATGACATGCAGCACTTGTCGGGCATGGGCTCAGGCCTCATGGGCAGCCACCCGGGGATGACCCATGGGTTCTCCAGCATGATGGACGAGACGGATGACTACATGGACTACATGGGCGGGGGCAGCCCCCTGTGCCTTTCCTCTGAGTCCTCCAATCAGGACCGCAGTTGCAGCAGCACCCCCGTGGGCAATGAAAGCTCCCCAGCAGGTGAGTTGAGGAGCGGAGGCAGGATATAGAGGCTAGGGTTAGCCAGACTGGTTGAGGAGTGAGTATTAACATTGTGGCCATAGCAACTTGCATACAAATGCATACTGTAGAGTTGATAACAAGAAAAACAATGGATTTATGGACGGTGTTGCTTAGTGAAATGATGGCGATATTGTTTAATTTCAGTGAAAAGTAAATTGTCTATCAAGTTCTATTAAAGAAGCAAGTAAAACTTGGTTATGAAGTTAGAATAAAGTAGTGTGTTTGTATTGTAAATCCAGCATCATTTACAGTACCATTAGAACTCACAGGACACAGCCATGTCAATTCATGTCCATGTCTCATCAAAATCATAATTTCCTGATTTTGTAGTGGATTCTATTTTTACAACAAAGAAAATGTAACAATAGGAAGAGTGGGAAACCAATAAAAATCCATAAAGTAACTGTTCTCTTATTCGGAGGCCATTTATTTTCCATTATTCATTTTCTACAGTAATAACTTATGGCAATGTAAGTTTGATATAGTAGACTACATTTCCCTTTTACCTGAAAGCTATCCCTGTGGCAAAAACTTCTCAGATTCTCTGCTTTTCAAAATCTGATCTTGCCTTCATCAAATGAGTTTCACATTTCCATTATTTTGTGTCAAATGTTATCCACCATTTTCATCATTGTTGCTTTGGCTGGTGTTTGCTTTCTTGATTCGGCTTCATTTTGTATCATTCTCTTATCTTTTCCCTTTTTCCCTTCCTTCCCCGTGTGTTTGAATGGGTCTGTGTGTGTTTGAATGGGTCTGTGTGTGTTTGAATGGGTCTGTGTGTGTTTGAATGGGTCTGTGTGTGTTTGAATGGGTCTGTGTATGTTTGCGTCTACCCGTCTGTCTGTTTCCCTTCCTGTCTTTCTACACTTCCTGGTCATCCTGTCTTTCCAGGACCAGGCTGCCCGGTCACTACTGCTCCCTCTACCCCCGCTGACACTAGCACTCCCCAAAACGCACCTCCTCCACCACCTCCTCCTCAGCCTGGACTTCAGTCTCAGGCTCCATCTTTCCCTCCTGCCCTCCTCCGACCTCCTCTTCCCTCGCTCCCATATCTCGTCTCTCCATCCTGTCTGTCATACTCTCTGCTCAGCGCCTCTCTCGGAGCCACTCGGAGTGTTGTCATGCCAACCAACACACCAGCTTTCAGCCCCATCATTGCCACTCCGTCTCCGGTTAAAAATGACGTCCCTATAGTGCAGGATGCTGCAGGTACTTATCCCGACGCAAACCAACATTGTAGCTGTCAGTGTCAATTGGTGTAGATGTAGTCTACTTCAGTGTGTACTTGTTTGATCCAGTATGACTTTTCAAAATGGTTGTTGAAGCACGAAAGAAAGTCAATGGGGAAAGTCACCATACAAACATTATTTGGGAAAACTGTGAAAAAGTGAACATTTGGGAAAACATCTGTAAGTTAGCCTGAAAAAGTCTGGATATACGGTCTAGATGAGACATAGAAACGTTTTTGTTTGCTTAATCTTTATTTTCCATTTGAGCCATTCCCTTATTCTCATGGAGCTTGGTCTTACATCTCCATTACACGCAGGTTATGCACAGTGTCCCCCTTTGGTATTTACAAGGCTGTGGAAACTGCACTGTAAATTCAGCACCTGTAGTCCAAAGCCGTGGCCTTGTTTAGCTTCCATTAATGGGCAGCGCATCAGCCGCCTCTTATTTTAATCGTGCCCCCACTTTTATCGAGGCCCCTGCTTCCTGTCGAGCCGAACAGGGATCACATCATTAGCAGTGACTCCAGGGGACTCGGCAAGGTAGGCTACCCCTCGTAAACCAAAGGCAGATAAGAGGGGCCGCCAAGATCCACATCTCTGCCACTGTTTGGAGGCTGTAGACACCCAGTAAAAATGTCAAGTACCGATTAGCAGCAAAGTCAATCTATCATTTAACCCACCCCCCTTCCCTTCTTCTTATTCAATAATTTGTAAAGACAAAACAATATACAATTGGGAATGTAGGACAGCCTCTCAGAAATTCCATAAATGAAGATCTCCCCTTGGCCCAGCTTGTTTAGTGTGCTGTACCACTAAAAGTTGATCAGTTGTGGAGTCCTAATGTTCTTTCCTCTCTCTGTAGGCAACACCATCTCCATCCCTACGGCCACCGGCGCCAAGAAACGCTTCTGGATCATCGAGGACATGTCCCCCTTCGGCAAGCGGCGTAAGACGGCTTCTGCTCGCAAAATGCTGGACGAGGGCATGATGCTAGAGGGCTTCCGCCGTTATGATCTGTACGAGGACTGCAAGGACTCCGGCTGCCAGTTCTCTCTGAAGGTGACCCACTACCACTGCACCCGCGAGAACTGCGGCTATAAGTTCTGCGGCCGCACACACATGTACAAGCATGCGCAGCACCACGACCGCGTGGACAACCTGGTCCTGGACGACTTCAAGCGTTTCAAGTCATCGCTCAGCTGCAACTTCTCCGACTGCCAGTTCTCCGGCAACAGCACCCACTTCCACTGCCTGCGCTGCAGCTTCCGTTGCACGGACAGCACCAAGGTGACTGCCCACCGCAAACACCATGGCAAGCAAGATGTGATCAGCGCCGCTGGCTTCTGCCAGTTTAGCTCCAGCGCTGACTGCGAGGTTGCCGACTGCAAATACAAGCTCAAGTGCTCACACTTTCACTGCACCTACCCCGAGTGCAAGCACACTGTAGTCGGTATGTCCCAGATGGACTCCCACAAGCGCAAGCATGAGAAGCAGGAGCGCGGCGAGCTGCCGTCGGTGTCTCCCCGTCAGGAGGGGGCGCACCACATGACTGGAGGAGTGTCCGCGGTGCCCCACGCCTCCATGGGCCTTCTTCCAGCCTCGCCTGGTGGCCTCCCAGGACTCTCCCACCACCACCATCATCACCATAACAACAACAACCATGCCCCCTCCATGCTCTACCCCCCAGCCAGCGTGGCATCTGACTACAACCACCCCTATCCAAACTCCTTGGTCAGTCTGGACAGCTCCCTCAACCTGGGCACCGACACCAGCAGCTCCCTGTTCTTCCTGAAGAACGCCGCTGGCCTGGGCCTCAATGACTCGTTGGACCTGAGCAAAAAGATGCAGCATCACCATGACCCGAGCCTGACCATGGCTGCTGGGCCCAACCCCATGCCACCGCTGGGCTTGCCCGCTCCTCAGGATGACACCACGGGAACATCGGGCGACCCCGAAGATGACCAGTCACCCGAGGAAGAGGCCAATGCAGAGGAAGATGAGGAGGATGAGGATGAGGCGGAGGAGGATCTGAACACTGACTCGTACGAAGATTCGATGCCACAGCCCGACGGCGACAACAAGGACAATGACGAGAGTTTTGACGCTTCTTTAAACCACACTGACACTTCCCAACTGGAAAAGCAAGAGGCCGACCCATGAAAGATACTCTGACACTGAAGAAGAAGTATCCTGTATACTATGAACAAACAAATTAAAGTGGCCTCATTTATCAAGGTTAGAGACACTGCAGATGACAACAAGAAGACAAAACAACAACAACAACAACAAGAAATTATGGCCCAAAATGATTTATGATGATGTTTACAAGATGACCAACAATAGAAATTAAATTATGCATAAAAAAATGAACAGAGAAACAAACAAATTAGGCCCTGTTTTACACGTGGGGCAGCAATGTAAACATTTTACTACACAGCAGTCTTTTTGTGTGCGTGCATGTTTGACTTTTAATTTATTTTACTTTTATTTTTAACCTTTTTTGTGCGTGGAAAAAAACGATAAGAAAAAAAAATCTCTATATAACTATATACGTAAGTGTGTGTGAACTTTTCTATACAAAGGAAATGACTGGTGCAGTCTTTACATGAGCTGCAGGACCCTTGTTAACAATGAAAGGGAAAGACATCACTGTTAAATTACATTAAGGAAAAGTTCTAAAGCAGAATGTGTTTGAACATTTGATCCTATTTCTGTATTAATATTATTATTATTACTATTATTATTATAATTATTACTACATTAAGTGCAGGGGTCTGCATTAGTGTTTTGGCTTGTACCCTTCTCTCTTCATCCTTTGCAAGGTTCTTTTACGTTCTCAATGTACATTTTCAAATAGAAGTGACCAGTGACTGTGTCCTCAGTCTCAACTGCAGATGGGCATAGATCTCTGAGCGAGCATTGCTCTGTGTATGCAGCTACCTGGGAAATTATGTTAAATTCTCACCAAAATCAAGCTTGTGGACTTGCAATTGTAACCCTTACCCCCTGCCGAGGAACCTATTAAGTTTGCATTTGGATAGTGCACTTTTATATAAACGATGATAGATATTCAAACATATTTTTGTTACCATATGCATCATTGCATTACGATTGCGTTATACTTGCATAGTAAAATCAGACGGCTCGGAATATTGATTTAGAACTAGGCGAGGAACCATCATGACTAACTAGCTGGGGGTCTGAATGAACTGACCAGAGGAAAAGATGAGTCACTCAGATGCAATGAGGAATGACAGAGGTAGCGTCAGGGAGTGTTTGTTTGAAATGTACAGACAGAAAGCAAAATGTGTCAATGTTGGACATTTTGTTTTCCATTCACTATGGCTGTGGTTTAGCGCCTATTGTAACGGTTTTATTTAATATTTATGTGACCTTGCAATGAGACATTTTTAGGGTGTTCTAGCACTTTTTTAGATTTATCTTCAGAAAAAATATGGCATGCATCTTTTAACAGGGAATTTGCTTTAAGATGTCGTTTTAGTTCACTTTGCTTTGATGCACAAATAGTTGTTAAGTGTGACAAAGAACTGTTGTTCTGTGTTTTATTTAAAGTAAGGACTGATTTGATTTGCTTCTGTGATTGGAGGATTTAAATATGAAATGGGCATGCCCGAGTTATGGTGGCCTAATAACGACACTAATAAGAAGAACTGTGATTTCAATTAATTATTAAAAACATGACAATGCTCAGATACTGTAGTACTAAATTATCACACAAAACACGTTAGTCTAACCTATCTTCAGGTTTACTGGGGGGTGAAAATTGTTATGATGAATTATTTCTTGAATATGGCTTTGGAAAAAAATAATCATAATATAGGGAATTATGTGTGTAGATTGTTATCCACAAAATATTGTTTAGAGAAGAAAAAAGGTTGTACAGTATTTTCTTCTGTAAAAAGACTATATATGAACAAAATGCTCTTTGATGAACAGCTTCCTTTAAAAAGAAAACAATTAAAGGAGAAATGAATAATAAAAAGTCAAACATTGAAATAACCCCACTATAGTTTGCTTGTGTGTGTGTGACCTTTTTTTAAATATAATTTTTCTCCCCCCCTTAGATTTCTAGAGGAAGTCAGTAAACATTGTTAGGACCCTTGCCACACTGTAGCACTGAAGGCAGTAAGGGGATTCCGTTTTTTACCTTGACATTTTCAAAGCTAATACAAAAAAAGAACACTGATTTAGACCTACTAATGGATGTTTCTGGTTTATTTAACACTTTGTTTTATTCATTTTTCTGTTTGTCATTTTTGTGTGTGCTTGTAGTTTTTCCTTAATTTGATATTTTCTTTGACATTTTACTTTGCTGTGGGCATACGTGCCTCTCTCACGGACTCAAATGCAAGGCAGTGCATCACTTTTTATTTATTTTAGTTTTTCTGACAACATTTTGGGAATAGCTATTGGGCTGGAAGATATTGTGCACTTGAATACAGTTTATGTGTGTGCCTGTGTGTGTGTACAATAGCAGGATTTGTAAAAAGTTGAAAATAAAGAAACCATAATTATTATAACGATACATATGTTCTGCTTAGTAGTGCTGTAGCCCGATGACGTCTGGGGTCATGTGTTGAGGGGGAAGTCCCAAAATACTGACACTATCAAAACCTCATGGGGAGAGAGACTAACCCATATAAGGTAGCTGGAGCAAGTCATGAGGGCAGAGAACTGGTCTCTCGTTCTGTGATAATACTTAGTGTCTGGCTAGTCTCTCTCCCCCCGGATAGAGACCGCTAATAGCAGAGAGACCTGTGGAACTGCTCTGGTCGCTTAGAGCTACAAAGCCTCGCTTCATGTGACCTTTCCTCGTTCTATTCTTCCAAATGCTTTTGTCCCAGTAGACATTGAAGTAAAAGTTTGTCCCAATAGACATTCAAGTGAAATATCTGCATCGTTGCAGATAGCAGAGAATCAACAATATTTGTTGTCAGGCCGCCCAATGAGGGCTCGCCTCTGGTCAGAGAGGAACCAATCAGAACCAATACAATTCAGAGTTTGAAATGGGAATAGTCTGGGGATGAAAGGAGAAATTTGCTGGTGCCAACAAGATGGGTCTCTGTGTCTCTTCACGAAAGGAGTACACTTTTAGTTTCTGGTGGGGTTTTTTCTTTGTGAGCTTTGTGCTGTTAGGTCCCTTCCTCTCGTTCAGTGACACACAATGACCAGCGCACCGCTCTGGTGGTGTCTGTCCTCCCTCAGCCTACAGCTGTTGCCGTCTCTCCTCCTCCTCTTCCTTGTGATGTTTCTTTAAATAAAAAACGGGTAAAGGCATCACCATCTGTCAGCCAGCTGGCATCCTGTATATAATCTACGAGAAGGAAAAAAATAAACATGAAAATTATATTACACAAAAACCAGACGGAAACAACCTCCAAAATCCTACATAGGCTGCTGCTGAAACGACAGATTGCTTTACCGTTTTAATTAACGGGGAAAAAGATGACATGAAAACAGAGAGAAAAACTAAATGAGATGTATTTTCTCTGTTGCGTAATAATGTACTCAAAAAGCAGTGTACTACTACGGCTTGGTGACAGACAAATAGAGAAAAGTTGTCAAATATTTTGCACTCCAGGACTAAAAGCCATCTCTAGCTCATTTTCTTTTTGGTTTTATTTCACAACCACACAGGGAGACAAATCAGACATTTTGTATGAAAAGTAGACAGTGAAGTTAATGGAAAAGTATTTTAAATTACTTGAATTTGCTGCCCTCTGCACTGGTGTTCATCACTGCATATTTACCACTTTGATTTAGTGCTGTTTAGTCCTTCAATGTGCTATATTAGTTTTTTTCTTTCTGCATGTCTTATGCAAGGGTTGAGCTTTTCACTCAATAAAATAAAGATGTATTGAACAAAAATAGATGTATGGCCTGTTTCAATGTTGTCTTTTAACAGTCCAGTAAGAACATGAAACGTTATTTAATGATGACTTATAGGCTACCACGCTTGATTGCATGACATGTTTGGGCCAATGTGAGTGGAGCACATGCATGTATACATGTGTGTGCGTGCGTGCATGTGAGTGCATGTACGTGTGTGTGTCTTTGCCTCAGCTTGTCCCAGGTTGATGTGCCAAGAACAGTTTGTGCAAGGGGACAGCAGCAGTGAAGAAACAATCGTCCCTGGGAACACACACGACAGGTGTGCAGTGCATATGTGGTCACATGATGGCTGTGAGGCAGATTAGGCCCCAAACAGATGAAGCGCTCCTTAATGGCAGCTTTTATTAAGTTCACAATGTGAGGGAGGCAGGCAGGCAGGGGGAGGGGGAGGGTGGGGGCAGAGGAAAAGCAGGTGGCCTTGTCTCTACAGTCATGGATGAAGATACATCTTTGTATAGCCAAGTCCGAAGAGGACGGCCACTACCGAAAGATTTATTGATATTTGATTGCCCTGGCCTTACTGTCTGGTTGTCCTGAGTTCAGCAGTAATGGCTGTAAAGGAACTACTGCAAATGCTCTGAGAAAAATGTCCCATCTAAGAAATATTGCACTTGCCACTGATCATATCATGTAGACCCATGTATGATGGAACACTAGCTGCACCATACACATTCTATATAAGTCGTACAAACCATTTACGAACAAGAGAGATTACATTGTGAAAGGAGCGGCTCATTTTCTTTCTCCACCCACCCTATCTTCTTGTTGCTTCTCTTTTAATCCACTGCCCTTTGCGTTCATTTATCTATTTTGGCACGTGTATGGGGTTATTTTCGAGTACCTCTGGTCATGGGGTAAAAAAGGCTTGGTGTGCATTCCAAATGTACCCTATACCCTATATAGTGCACTACTTTGGGCCCTGATCAACAGTAGTGCACTTTATAGGGAATAGGGTGCCATTTGGGACGTAGCCTCTGAGGAAGGCTGCTTTGCCATTGGTAGCAGCTGTTGCTATTGAGAGACCCCAGAGGAAATAGAGAATTGGACACACATTCAGCCAATTTAACATTAACTAGACCTTATTGGAGGCTGGAACACATGGCAGAACCATGCAGCGCTACCGTATGGGGTTCTGTTTATATATGCTCTTACTCTCCCTTAAGGAGTATTACGGGGTTGTGTGATGGCATTTCAAGATGAAAAAGAGATGTTGGAAAAGTGCACTTATAAGGTCACTAAGATCGACTAACAGGCAAAAGCAGACGGAATGTGTAAAATAGAATCACAAATGTATACCTAAGACAAAAGTACACAAAAGAAACAGTTGAATTGTCAATCTGCATGTATTAATATACTTTTTCCTCGCTTGTGTATCCTTTTGACCTCTTATTGAATCACATATAAGGGACTTGAAAGTAACCAAAATAACTTTGACTGCATGAACCTTGGAGTCTAATATGGAAGAATAAAAACTTTGAGCAGTTTTAAGATGAGATCATTTAAAATATCAAACACTGTTGTTTTACACTGATCTTAAAAGAGATTTCCCATCCGCTATTTGACATGTTTTCCACTGTTCAATCAAACCACAACATTAAATACTGTTTTTAAGGTTCCGTCTTAGCAACCATTGCTCAGAGGGATCGTGACTTTAAGATTCAGTATGATTTCATCCTGTAGCTTTAAAATAGATACAGTATATACTTATTTATTACAGTATGTATTATTACACATTTCTGGAAGTGTACAGTACATATGACATGTTATGTCCACAGGTTTTTAGGCTTATGCACAGTATATGTACTGCATTTAGAGCTGATGCTTTCTTATTTATTTTTTTGACAGACCTGAGTTTTGACAAGTTTCAGGTTGGGTAACATTTCTTTTCAGTAACATGACACATTCTCTGGGAGTGGTGAATCTATAAATATTTGCCTTTCAATGTATTGTTCTTTTCAGACCTCAAGATAACAAGACATTCTTTTCTCAGCTCAACTAGAATATTCTTTCAGTTCAACACCTGCATGTGTACTTATTTCCTTGAAAAACTGGAAAGAAATCTGTTAAGCGGAATGAGAGAAACATCAGAAAATCTACCAAAGTGTTTACTTTTTTTCTTGAAATGAGAAACAGGACAGAACCCTTCACTAAAAGAAGCGTGAATACTTGTGTGTTCCGTCATTTGGGTCGTTCCATGAAATGAGTTCCTTTTGCGTCCCTTTGATATTTTAAGTAGAAATTCCTTACAAATATAGAATTTTAAAAGCCTGTTATATTAAATGAAGTGCACTTTATTATAGACCAAATGGATAATTCAATAAATCAGATTTTAAAAAAAAAATATATAAAGACTTGCTTAAGTAGGAATAGTCAGCATTTTGACATGTCCCTCCGTCAACCCTGTGTCACTTCTAGGAACATTTCAATCCACTTATCCCAAAATGTCTCATTGCTGCTTTGACAGTCATTTCTGAAGATTATTTGTTTTTTTCATGTGATTAGTGATGCATTTTCATCTGTCCCTCATTTGAATGTAAACCCTGTTATGCAAACAATTAACCACTTTAAAATAATGTACCATTCTACCAAGTTAAATGATTCCCAGCAGGTGACATCGTTTGGGTCTTCTGAACAGCATGGTGGAAAAGAGAGTAAGTCTTCACTCTTTTTGGTCTATTTATAAAAGAATGTATCTTTGACTGAGGTGGTTGAGCTCAACACGTCAACCCTGTTTGCTTAATTAATGTTAGGACTTTAATCATATGTGGAAAATATGTATAATTTCATGAACACCATGTGGTCCAGTGATTTTCATCACTTGAGGAGTAGTGGCCGATCTTCACCTAAAGCCTCAACCCTCAACCCTGTTATCGTCAACCCTGTTAGAGGCCCAATGGTAACTTTATCAGTTTGATGCGAGTTTATTTGTACAAGGCATACTTAAAGAATGAGAAAATGTTGGATTTATATCAAACAGGCTTTTAATTAATAGTCAGAAAGCTACATACGTATCAGTGACAGGGTTGACAGACAGTGTGGTAAAAGTGAAGCTAAAATGCTCTTAGTTCATAGGATTTTAATGCCTCAGATGGGAAAATGCTTTTTTCCCCTGTATGCTAAACATATCCTCCGTGCAATTGAATGTTGAAAGAGAAATATTTGTAAGTTCATTTCTTAAATGTTTGCATGTCCAAAAGGCACCCATTTTGTGGAATGACCCATAGACTGTATGTTTCAAAAACAGCATTACGTCTTATGAGAGACCTGTGTAGGTTGTTCGTAACTAAATATTTAATTACGACATCGATTGAATGTCCTTCTGCATCATGTCACTGCAGCAGATGAGAATGTACATTTGATGATTCAGGAAAAAAGTGAGGCCATTTATCGATATGAGCAAAATATATTGTAAAAATTGATTATTATTGCTTTTAACCTACACTATTATGTTAAAGAGCATACATGACTGTTCTTGTAGGTACAAAACCCTCTCACAGGCTCGCAATTCAGAATACTTAACTGCCTGCTGATGGGGCATCAACTGGATTCCCATTGTATTCAAACAGGTTGGGTAGGTTCTCAGAATAATCATACTTGGCCCAATGGGCAAATCAGCAAGCAGTTCACAAAGCAGTGGCAAAGAAGAGGAAACCATCACACAGTTGCAGTGTTATTCATAACATCAATATCATATAGATATTGGTTCCAAAAACTACAGTGCCTTCAGAAAGCATCGACACTCCTTTTTCCACATTTTGTTGTGTTACAGCCTGAATTTAAAATGGATTGAGATTTTGTGTCACTGATCTACACACAATAGCCCATAATGTCAAAGTGGAATGATATTCAAAACATCATTATTTATTTATTTTTTACAAATGTATTAAAAATGAAAAGCTGAAATGTCTTGAGTCAATAAGTATTGTTATGGCAAGCCTAAATAAGTTCAGAAGTACAAATTTGTTTAACAGGTCACATAAGTTGAGGGGTGTTATGTTGCAGTGGGAGTATTTTATTTGGTCAACAAGCAGTTGTCCGCATCTGTCAAACACAAACACAATCCAATGGAAAGATTAGTGTAGAGGCCCTATAAACAGCATTTGAAAAATGAGACGCCTGTCAACTCCGTTACATAAATGTTTACCAAGGAATACCAAACATTGTGTTCTATTTGTTTTAGTTAGCCCGAAGTTTGCGCCTCACCGTAAATTAGTTTTACCCAGTGTTCAACAGGACTTTACAAAGAGAACAAACAACTAGCATTGAACAGCGACGAGAAACAAGCACATAAAATGGTTAATCCTCCGTGGCGAGGAGCCAAGGAGCCATTAAGTTTCAAGTAGTTTGCTTAAAAAATCTGACGGGAGGTCTCCAGAGCGGAAAGGAGAGTGTTTCATCACTTTATAACTCTGTCCAAAAAGGAGAGAGCTAGGAGCAACAATCAAATGCCCAGAGCTAGCAAGCAAAGAGCCAGAGCCATTCGCATTCAGCTTGAGCCGCCACAGCGCACCACTCACTGACGAGAGAGAGAGGCCCGGTTTCTTGGCAAAGGAAGAAGTTCTTAAGTGCTAAGCTGTAAATTTGCTTAATTTGACGTGAGTCCGAGGGGAATGGGATCGTTTTCTTTCAGGGAAAAACCCTGGCAGATTGGCTGACAATGAGCTGCAATGGTCCAACATGGTGTATTGCTGTGTGATGATGGGAAGAAAGCAGGACTGGCAGCATTTGACAGGGCAGTAAAAGACTTCGACCCTGGCACCAGCCTCTTATGACTCACTGGGACATGGATACTGTAAAAAACTGATCTGGCTAATTCCATAGTAAACAAACCTGACTATTTTCTTCGAGTAGCTTCTTTCTGTAAAAACATTTCAAAATACTGCCATATCCATAACATGCTATGACAGTTTACACCGATATAGTTTTTACTACATACTGACAGCCTATTCTTAAATGATTTGTGGGCATCGGTCGGATTTCGACATAAAAAATGTGATATTTTTCTTCTAAGCCACTTTTCTCTTCGTCCTTGCCCAATATGAATCCTAAAACAGCGACCCATGACAAGAGCCTTTAAAAATACCGATTTCAGTGACAGCTGCGTCCTTCATAAAAAAGTAGATGGACAACAGGTGAGCATGATGTGTGTGCTAATCTTCTACATTATGGCTGTTGATAACACTCTGCCTCCAGCAGCTCAGTTATTAAAACGCTGTAATTTAATACGGAATACATCAGCAATGTGACATTTGTATCATGGAAGAAGGAAAGGTTTCAAAGATTGGACTGTCGCTAATAATAGAAAATGTCTATCATTGACTTTGGTTTCTGTTACCAAAGGAATTTTGCGAGTACCACGCTCCTTCCTAAGTCAGACGTTGGGCATCCAGTGAGGGATTGTGGGATTCTTTTTTTCACTTGCTCTGCCTCTCTCTGAGGGCTCAAAAATGAGGATTGTATTTCGCAGTGACAATCCATGCCAATTCTGTAGGACAAGGTCGTCAAATCTACATCCCTCCCCCTTTTCCTAGAGACCACCCTTCTCTACCCATCAGCGCTTTGAGGGGAGTTCAGGAAAACGTGGCATCCAAAACAACAAAGGATTCAACAGTTATGATTAGGAAGACACTACTGTACAGTATATCAAGAAGTTAGCATCAGCAAGCTACATTTATTTACTACATGCCTACTACATTTAGAATACATATATTAGGGATCAGGTGCAATATAACCAGAACAAGTTGTTGAATCCTGATGACATTTGGAA
Organism: Oncorhynchus gorbuscha; assembly: GCF_021184085.1. Classification (NCBI taxonomy): domain Eukaryota; kingdom Metazoa; phylum Chordata; class Actinopteri; order Salmoniformes; family Salmonidae; genus Oncorhynchus; species Oncorhynchus gorbuscha. Next base: position 79,086,161 of record NC_060175.1, on the reverse strand, counting down.
TGATGAGCGGTGTTACTCATATCCTGAATAACCATATTTGACTCTGGGTGTATTTATTGGAAGCAGTAGTTTGAGTGTGTTGCTCAGGTTGTTGTAGTGCTTTATTGCCTCTATGCAGAACATAGTCTCAAGGGGAACGTCACCACTACTGTGCATTGTGTGAAGAGGAGAGTCGTAAAGAGGGAGTATCTACTCCATTTTAATTTCCTCTTGTTCCCTTCCTTTTTATTTTTTTCCATCCCTGCCTCCCTCCCTCCTGCCTGGCTGCAGTCAGGCCCTGTGATTAGTGTAATTTGCAAAAACGTTGGCGAGCGCCGCACCTGTTGCCCCTGCGCTGCCTGCAGCCCTGGGTCCTCGACAGACTGACAAGCACACCCCTGGATAATCCATTCTTCTCTCCACCAGTGCAGGACAACGGCAATTTTTCTCCCCCCTCTCCTTCGTCTCAACCTCGTGTTCTCATATCTGCCACACTCCTGATGCCTCATTACTGGGCCATTCATAAATATCGCCGGCAGTATCCCCTACTTCCAAGGGCTTTCGGTGCTTGAAAGATTTATCGGCCTCTTTTACAGCACCGCTATTGTTTTTCCTAACACTTTCCTCTCTCTGTCGCTCTCCACTGCAGACACCTTCACTTACCTGCCAATAAAGCGACAAAAGCTTTCCACCTGGTTCACATACAGGGGCCCCGTAGCTCCCCCACATGACAACCCTAGCGGTATATGGTGTGTTCCATTTGGATTTGACACGGTGCCAGGAGGAAAATCAAGTGACACGGGCCACACAGGAGGGGAGAAATGTGATCCCACTCCATTGTGGAGAGTTTATATAACGAGTGATGACAAAGTACTTTATGACTTTGCAGTGTTTGTCGGGCTCCGACTGTGATAGAGGCCTTATACAAGCAGGCCCCCGGTGACCTTGACTTATCAAGCGTTCTCATTTTGATCAGAAAGAAGCCCGTGTTCAGCTGCTGTTGAGAATTGTTGTGCTGCTTTTAGAGAGACAGGGATGGCTACAGTACAAAGGACTTTTGGAGGTTACCGGGTTCTCCCCACCCTTTCACTTTGAAATACTATTGACTAGGAGCATGTCTGTCTGAGCAGGTAGAAGCTTTTGGATTGCTTGAATGATTTCAGGGGCTATGCCAAATTTACTTAGATATAGGACGCTCCCATGTGTCTCAACAGCCTATGCTGGGAAAGTGGCATGCAAATGGTACAGTACCTGCTTATATAAATAAAATAGTTAAAACACACGAAATTCAAGTGCACTCCATACTGTTATTTCAATCTTCAGATGCATACATTCCCGTGATATTCAATAAATTATAGGATTTTGTCATATTTTTGACTGTGTACACTACCTGCTTATATCTATTCTTTCCATTATACTGCTCTTTTAAACATACGCACCTGTGACTAACATTTTGCATTAGGTAGTCAAAAATAACTATTTATTTAATAAAATTGTAACATTCTGTCATAGATAGTGGATGTTCAACTTCATAACAAACATGTTTTCCCATACATTTTTTGGGGTTGATGATTTAATCTTAAATCAGCAATTACTCCCCTTGTGACATGTGGAATGGAAAAGTGTGCAACAGGGAGGAAATAGAATGCAAGGCTAATAAAAACATTTGAACTTGATTAAACATTTCTAGCCCATCTATAGGTCACAGGGTTGACGTGTTACGCCCGACGTACTTTGTTTTCCACCACAGAACACCAGTTAAATGGCCAAAAAGAGAAGGGCCAGGATTCAATTTGGTTGCTGAAGATCCGTGTTGTAGTGTGGTTGACATTTAAAGGTAATATCTGATTTATTCAACATCTGCAGCGTTTACTGTGAATGTGATCTCTGCTACTGCGGTTACATTGCCTTTAATGGTGCATAGTCAAAAAGGGGGATCATATTGAATCGCGGCCAACAACCAGCTCACCTGCTTTTACATTACAGATGTAGAATCTTAATTTGATCAACCTGTTGCAGGAGACCTTTCCTGCAATGCAGGACATTTAAAACATGTAGTGTATTTGAGTTTTTTTAAAGGCATCTTAAATTTGAAATGTCAGACTTGATTTCCCCTTGTATCAACCCACATAATGTATAATCCACATTTTCTGTTGCTGCAGGATTATTTTCCTGCTGTAGAAAACTGGCTCAAATGAAGATCCTACATTTGTATGATTTGACTATTAGATGTTTGTTTATTTAGATTAAATTTTTTAAGGAATAGCTTTACCATATTAAAACGATAGTTCAGTTCACATTACAGGGTTGACCTTAAGCCTGAGGGACAAATGTAAATGAATCACTAATCACATTCAAAAAGTAACAATCTCCTGAAATTACTTTCCCAAAGCAACAAAATAACTAGGGCTTTATAATGATGGTGAAAACTTGGTAAAATATAGGTTCAGTGGGGCTAAAATCATCCCAAAAGTCAAACAAACATGATGTGGGATATTCCAAAATGTAGATTTAGCCGGAAAAACAAATATTTATTTTATTGAAGATACACTGCTATTGGAATTCTTAACATGATTTTGTTCAGTTAGAGTGTAGATGTACAGGAACTGCCAAAATAATGGAAACACTTGAGCAAATGAGGGATACCTAGTATATTGAAAGCAGGTGCTTCCACACAGGCGTTTTTCATTAGTTAATTTAGCAATTAACATCCAATCATGCTTAGGGTCATGTATAAAAATGCCGGGCAGGCCATTACTATGTCTACCGTGGCTATGACCCCATAGGAAGACATTACCCCGATCCACAGGGCATGAGTGGTCACTGAATGGTTTGATGATCATTAAAGCGATGTAAACAATATGCCACGGCCGTCTCAGTCACCAGATCTCAACCCAATTGAACACATATGGGAGATTCTGGAGTGGCGCCTGAGACAGCATTTAATAACACTTTATTTGGATGGTACATCTGTAGATGCTCTACAGAACATCAGCAACATTTCATCTAACTATCTACTAACCCTAGCCTTAACCTAAACTTAACCTTTGTAAGCAGTTGCTTATCAACAGAATGTTTCTTGATAGTATGAACCTCTGTAGAGCATATGGACTATCCAAATAAAGTGTAGAGTTCCAGAAACGTGTAGAATCTACACTGAGTGTACAAAACATTAGGAACACCTTCCTAATGTTGAGAATGACCCTATTAATAAGGACTATAAAAGAGTGCAGACCTTGTTTCTAAAGTCATTCTTCCCCAGAGAAAGCAGCATAGTGAATGATCTCATATTTTAAATAATAGCCTCAGCACGCCCTTCAGATTACGATACAATCTACCCAAACACGGATTTCCCGGGTGTAAGAGGATTTTTCGAGAGGAGAGAGAAGCCCCCCGGTGATGAGAAGGGCCTAGATCCACATAATTGTGAACATCAAAGAGTTCCAATTCCACCCTCTTGATGCTGCGATCCACATACATCTTATCTCAGAGGGAAGAGGAAGAGTATTCCACCATCACACCATTGGTCTGATTGTCTGTGACCTTTCCAATGCAAAGTGTTTTAGGCCACTTCACTTGCACTGGTTTGTATTCATTAGACCATACCTTGTCAAAAAATATTGCAACGGAAAATGAAAAAGAGCTGTTATGTTTCTTAACTTCGACAAAGTTCCGTTTTCTTCCATTTGGTGCCTAATGAACACAGTCCTGCTGTGGTAGATACTTCAAATTAGTGGAATCAGCTATTTAAATTGAGCACACTGCCATGCAATCTCCATAGACAAACACTGGCAGTAGAATGAAAGTAATTGAGCTCTTCAATAAGGCCAAAGTGCCAATGACATTGGATGGCACCTTTCCAACAAGTCAGTTCGTCAAATCTCTGCCCTGCTAGAGCTGCCTGGTCAACTGTAAGTGCTGTTATTGTGAAGTGGAAATGTCTAGGAGCAACAACGGCTCAGCCGCGAAGTGGTAGGCCACACCTCACAGAACGGGACCGCCGAGTGCTGAAGCGCGTAAAAATTGTCTGTCCTCGGGTTGCAACACTCACTACAGAGTTCCATGAAGCAACGTCAGCACACTAACTGTTCATCAGAAGCTTCATGAAATGGGTTTCCATGGCCGACAACTGCACACAACCCTAAGGGGGCGGCAGGGTAGCCTAGTGGTTAGTGCGTTGGACTAGTAACCAAAAGGTTGCAAGTTCAAATCCCCGAGCTGACAAGGTACAAATCTGTCGTTCTGCCCCTGAACAGGCAGTTAACCCACTGTTCCTAGGCTGTCATTCTTAACTGACTTTGCTAGTTAAATAAAGGTAAAAAAAAAAAAAAAAGATCACCGTGCGCAATGCCAAGCGTCGGCTGGAGTGGTGTAAAGTTTCATTGGACTCGAGTAGTGGAAATGCGTTTTCTGGAGTGATAAATCATGCTTCACCGTCTGACGGACCAATCTGGTTTTGGCGGATGCCAGGAGAACGCTACCTGTACATAGTGCCAACGGTAAAGTTTGGTGGAGGAGGAATATTTAATGGTTCAGGCAGCTTAGTTCCAATGAAGGGAAATATTAATGCCACAGCATACAATGACATTCTAGACAATTATGTGCTTCCAACTTTGGGATGAATTGGAATGCTGACTGCGAGCCAGGCCTAATCGTCCAACCTCACTAATGCTCGTGGCTGAATGGAAGCAAGTCCCAGCAGTAATGTTCCAAAATCTAGTGGAAAGCCTTCCCAGAAGAGTGGAGGCTGTTATAGCAGCAAAGATGGGACCAACTCCATAGTAATACCCATGATTTTGGTATGAGACATTCAGGTGTCCACATACTTTTGGTCATGTAGTGTATGTATGGTAGCCAGAAGTGAATGGTGACGAGCCTTCTTCCAGGCTGATGTTGCCCATGGCCTCAGATCAGTTCAGCCGATCGAATCCTATCCTGAAGTCAGTAGGATTAGAAAAGAGACCTAATCCTGAATCAGTCATTAGAGGCAGTCATCCACCAGCACTTCAGCAAAGAGCCTCCACAAGCAGCAGGTGTGTGTGTGACAGTGCATGTGTGTGTGTGTGGCAGGCAGCACCACAGTAGCCTCCTCACAGACCAGGCTGGTAAGAGCTAACAACCCTCACATTGATCCGAGGAGACACTCAGCCCTCTAACCTGCTGAACAATGGAGTTCAGAGGCGCGTCGATACACTATCCTATTGAGTGCTCTCCGTTTAGCAGCAAGATTGATGAGGTTAAGTCTTCTAACCGGGTGCCAACCAGTGTCAAAACCAAGGTGCTGCTTGGACAACAAATTTGGAATTCCTAAATCTGGAATGCTAATGTGGCTGTTTGTTTGGGGATTCTAGACCCTTCACAGTTGTTCGCGTTATTTGGTGCTGGCAATTAACTCGTTTTGAAATTAGATGCAAACTGGGGTTGAGTGTGGCGACTGACGGACGGGCCAATGTCCCCTTCAGATGGAGATGAGAAATGAAGATTAGGATAGATGAGGGTTATGTCCCAAATGGTACCCTATTCCCCACAGAGCCTATGGGTCTTGGCCAAAAGTAGTGCACTATGTAGGGAATTGGGTGTCATTTGGGACGCACTCCAGGATAGACGAGGGCATTCTGGGCCAGGAATGCAATGCAGGTCCCATAAGACACTAAATGACGTACAAGCGCATTTATTACAGTAGGCCTCTATAAATCTAAGGTTGGCCTGAACTCCAGGGAGAGGTTAATGGATTACAAAGGGATGCCGTATCGAGCCACCAAGAAGTTTCACCTCATCAATATGTGAAAAGCTATTGATCATTCAGACCTTGACAAATGAAATTCATAAACTTGATAATGCACTGGAATATTCGTATCACCTGAGGAATGGGTATTTTTTTTAATAACGTTTTGTTGTTGTTGGGGGAGTCAGTATATTAATAATTCTGGAGATCAAATAGAAAATACTGATTAGGAATGATATATTTTATGTGCTGCATTGTAAACAGAGTAAAACACCACTCAGCATGGCCATGATTCAATCCAAGGCGCAGCGCACCAGACAGCTGACAATACGCCTTTTAAAGGCATTTTCCCTGACTTTCGCAGAGACTGCATTCACGGTAGTCTGCGCATTTTGTCTCGAGCGTAAATTACTTTTAAAAGGCTTTTATAGTGTGCTGCTCTATGAAACCTGAAACACACAGCAAGGTCTTTTCCATGGACCACTGTATATACTCTCTCCACTGCTACACAATAAAAATAGACCTTTACATTTAGAAAATCCCACCGAGCCTAGAGGAACTGAACGCATCGATATGACTCAGAAACATTTATTCCAGTGCTAAAATTGACTGAAACATGTAAGTAGGATATTTTGGTCAAAGGCAGTATCTTCTAAAACTGAGGTCGTCACCATTTATCATTGGGTTGGGTTTGGATTACAACCTTGCCCACTAACATGAGATGAAACAGCTGCACTGATTGTGCCCTTTCCAATTGTAGCTTCCAGACAGTAAGACAGACCTGCCCACTGCGCAGCGGGCTAGTTTACATAAGACAACACCTCGCCAATATTATGTTGAAAGAACTCTTGGCCCCTAAGCCCTTTATGGAGGGCCCACTTGCTGATGTGTTGGACAGGGACCACTCCAGTCTGCCATTGTTTTGGGTAAAATGAGAATTGAGACGATGCACACCTGCATCCCAACTGCCACTTGTCAATATTCCAGAATTCTAAACCCATTCGCAAGTGACTTGTGTCCCTCTGCGACCTGTTTTGTAACATTTTTCGCTATGAAACACTGCCAGACAGAAGTCCACTCTGGTAATAGATAGAGAAAGTTGTAAAAAAACAAAATGGAACCGAAACAAACGTTGCCACTCGCCAGTGACTTCATAAACTGATTCAGCTAACGTGGTCTGCCTGCTTAATGTGCCTGCTAGCTACTACTAGCTAACTTCATTGACAAACACAGAGATGGAATTTAGCTAGCCATCTAGTGATAAACAGCATGTAGCAGCTTGTGCTTTATTTACAATAGTTTGACAGCTTGCTGATGATGAAGTTGTACACAGGTTCTCAAAATCAGTCCTGAGCACAGCAAGAACCACCTGACTCGATACTGTCTGCAGTGCACTAATCTCGGTTAACCCAGAACTAAAATCTTGCGTAATTTGTCAGACGCTCAATTGAGTTCTGGATCCATACAAGTTAAAATAATAGATAGAACGCGGATTGGAGATGGAACGAAGAGTTCTACCCTCTCTCTTTGCAAGTTAAGTCTATGGGTCAAATGTTCACTCACCTTTCGAAATTCGAAAGATTCTAACAACTGCGAAATCGTGATTTGTCCAAAACACTGTAACTAATCCTGCTCGTTATCTCATGCATCATTTAATTACAGATGTCTTGATTATCTTAATTCTGACTATTCTGAGGAAGTGGTAGTGGCTATGTTGTTGCTACAGTAACTGCCAGGGTACGAAATGCGAACATAACACACTCACATCAAACCACACACCCCCAAGACCAAAATAGTATTTTTCATAATGAGCAGCAGAAAAACAAAAACATGCTAACATGTTTGTTTGAATTAATGTAGCAATGTCTTTGTTACAAAGACATACGATTGGGGCCGGGATTCAATTTGATCGCCCTTGTAGACAATGCGGCTTTTAAAGGCAACGTTAACTCATTCACAGATGTCGGCTCAATTGGAAATTTAAGGGTGTAGGGGTGTAACGGTTCGGTATGTATTGCGGTTTTGTGGTCACTGTTCGGTTTCGGTACAGTGTGAAAATTAAATGCCATTCAATGTTCAGTATTCACAATGTTCCTAGCATTGTCTGTTGTGAGAGGATTGTTGGGCCTCTCTGCATCTGCCAACACCTCAAATGTGTTGACGACACAACAGTGGTAGGCTTGATTACCAACAACAACGAGACGGCCTACAGGGAGGAGGTGAGGGCCCTCGGAGTGTGGTGTCAGGAAAATAACCTCACACTCAACGTCAACAAAACTAAGGAGATGATTGTGGACTTCAGGAAACAGCAGAGGGAACACCCCCCTATCCACATCGATGGAAAAGTAGTGGAGAGGGTAGCAAGTTTTAAGTTCTAAGTAGAGGCCTACTGTAATAATTCGGCTTGTCACCAAAAGCACTCACAAACTTCTACAGATGCACAATCGAGAGCATCCTGGCGGGCTGTATCACCGCCTGGTACGTACGGCAACTGCTCCGCCCTCAACCGTAAGGCTCTCCAGAGGGTAGTGAGGTCTGCACAACGCATCACCGGGGGCAAACTACCTGCCCTCCAGGACACCTACACCACCCAATGTTACAGGAAGGCCATAAAGATCATCAAGGACATCAACCACCCGAGCCACTGCCTGTTCTGCTAACCATCTGCTAACCATGTGTATGTGACAAATAAAATTGGATTTGATTTGATTTACGCCAACATCACCACAGTATACTGGAGCAAGATGGAAACGCAAAGAAACTACACAACATCGTCTCCCCTCTGCATTACAAGATCGATAGGTAGGCTATGTTTATATATTTTACAGGCTTTGTTTAATTGCCGCGGATATGTGCCCATTCTCGGTGGCTGAGAATAGGGGGTTTCGGCACATTGTGAAAGTGCTCAAGCCAATGATATAAACTTCCCTTTTGCGCCAATTTCAGCAAACCTGTTGTATCCGCTCTATATAAGCAAACCAAAACCGAGTTTTGCAATGAATTGACCAATGCACCCTGTGTTATGTTTACTTAACAGTGACAGCCCATCACGTTACCACCGAGTGGGAGATGTACCATGCTCCAGACATGCCGCCTTTATGAGTCAAACGCGCATCTGGACTAAAGGAGGCAGTGTCATGGTGCGTTTGTAACCAAGTGTGAATTTACCATTTGGCTTGGAAAAACCACTTGAATGGTCCTCAAACTGGTCATTTAAAGTGGGAAACTCTCCTTTCATCCTAAGAACCCACTTCTCCCACATGTTGACCTCTGACGTCATCTACTAAGGAAATGGCCTCTATAACAGCATTTTCAGCAGTTAAATGAAACAACAAAGCAATCCGTTTTTTTAAACTCAAATTTGTTTACAAGCATTATAGCTGATCTTTTTAGTTTATGGTTAATGCAGCTTGTTGGCCATTAGCCAATCAGCGTTTCTCAACAAGTTCAAATCACATGAATGTATCCAACTGGTATTTACGACTTCACAACTGATAAATTCCCACCTCCCACATGGTTACAAAAGCAGCACCAGAGTGGAAAAGATGCATAGGCAATTTTCATTGAGAGTGGCGACATACTGTTAACATTTTATCTAATTTATCTCTGTCCATCGCCGTTGTAATCTACTGGGAAGCCAAAATGTTCCCAAACTGGAGATTAAACGATGATTGAGGATCCTCCAACTCTGGTTTATTGACCCCACCACTCGCCATGATCGTACAGAACTAGTTCTCGGCTGCGTCTCACAAATAGACAGTTTGAAATGCGGCAATTACGATTAGAATGATTTGCTTACAACCTGCGCATAAATTCTAGTTGTTTTAACGGAATAGCCTGAAATGTGTTTTTTTTTCTCAGCTCAGATTTACTCAAGAATCAGACATACAACGCAGTGTAGCCATAGCCTATAGGCCTAGTGTTATTATTTTGTCATTTAAAAAATAATGTATTCATTCAGGTTCACGGTGCGAACCGAACCAAAGTCCCCTTACCAAACAGTTTGGTACAAATATGTGTACTGTTACACACCCCTACAATGGCACTGTACCCCAGTGTCAGATTGAATCACGGCCTAATTGATTCGATAAAAAAGTGGCAATTAAAGTAACTTGAGATAAACCAAATTTATTACAATAATATACATTTCTGTTTGATATCAGAAGCTCATACAGTCACAATTATAAGCTGGGTACATTTTATACATAGAGGACCAGTCAGTGAAACTGCAGTAGTTTAAAAGGCATGAGTGACACTTGGGGACCTCTCATTTGAGCAATTCTGCCCACATTATCAGCCAGTGGTCTTCATTCGCAGACAAATTCATAGATCAGAATGTCAGATCATGTCCAATACAATTGCAAACAAAAGAATCTCTCATGACAGTATCAAACTTCAGATTCTTTACTACCCTGTTCTATTCTAATAGACACAGCGTTTGCGGAGTATGACTGCTGCCACTTAGAAAGGTTCACCTCCCTCTACCGTTATTGTGTTACTTTGAAGGCCCTTTGATGCAAGTCAAAATACCACAAGAGAGCTGATACCCTCATTTTCACTCATGGACCTTTTTTCTCTATCTCATCAGCTGGCGAGTGAGTAATTTAATAATGTAAGTATTCATACATTACTTTCAGTTCCCCCTCCCGCCCCCACCTCTGCCTTCAGAGCTAGATTCCCACCTGCCACAACATCCATGGCGACATCCATTGTTTTATACGGTTTAATTACAAAATATTGGCGCTGTTTTAGCGTAAAAGATTACTCACTGTAGGAGGCCTATATAATTTGGACCGGAGGGTTTGTCATGAAATAAAATATAATACAACAGGGCTTTCACGATTAGATTTCCGCTTTTAGCCTCCTTGACATTTCAAGCTGCATGAACTAATACATCTGTTATTTGTTGATCATTTGATTATTAACATACTTCATAAACCAATTCAGCTAGCCCTGCTGGAGACTGAGATGCAGCTGAAGAGGCAGGCTGGGATCTCTCTCACCACATACAGAGTGACAGAATGCACGAGGCAGCCCCTTTAGAAAGAGGTAAAAAAACACATTTATCTTCCCTTCCTTTCAGCACTCTTGAACGCTCATGGAACAAAACCCGTCATCGTGTTCTAATCTCAAATTTCAAGGCTTTTATTTCAGCCCAAATGCCACCTCCTGGCCTTTCTGAATTATTGACAGACTGACACCAATGTGAGGGGACACATGAAAGATCCTAAACGTTGCACTAGCCTAACGCTGCCCTAGCCTAACGCTGCTTGTCCTCTCCCTCGGCTCTGTTGACAGGCTGCTGCGTCTGAAATGGCACCCTATTCCCTATGGAGTGCCCTACTATTGGTCAAAAGTAGTGAATCGGATAGGGAATAGGATTCTGTTTCAGACGCAGTCCCAGTAATATTTTCAGTGATCTCTGGGGTGACTTTGAGACGAGTACAGGGGGACAAGCCGTCTGACTCCTTACATAGAACTGAAGAATATAGGGGAGCATACAATTTCTTTGGTGTCCAGAACAGGTTACTCAGGCTGAGTACCAAATGGCAACCTATTCCCTATATAGTGCATTACTTTTGACCAAAGTTCTACAGACCCTTGCCAAAACATAGAGAATAGGGTGTCATTTGGGACCACAATCCATATAGGGAATAGGGTGCCATTTGGAACACATACTACATAGGGAATAGGGTGCCATTTGGGACACACCCTCAAATGATTCTTCAAATGAGCTCAGATACATTGGAAACCAAGCTCACAACACCAGGTGATTATTGTCAGTCATGAAAATTGACAGTACCAAGTGCCACACAAGGAATAAGAGAAAGCAGGATTGCAAATCATTTTTGATAGTAATTTGTATTGAATATTGCTCTTATCTCCCCCATCCTGCTGAAACTTCACATTACTTTCCCAGGCATGCAATCGTTTTGTTTGAATGATGAAAAGTAAATTGATGAAAGCCAGGTGCTTACAAGGGCCAGACACACCAACATTAACATTTTTTTTTGTTGCTATGTTTCTCAAACCTTCGCTCATAATTGAGATTGTTCACTATATAACAGAGGCAAAACAGTACAGTTACAGAAAGAATGGTCAAATGGGACCAGACTGAAACAGGACCTTCAAATGAAATGAGAACCATAAGGAAAAAGGGGTTTTGTTGTGCTTTGTGCTCACGGTCTGGTCTAATCCACCTCGCTCTCGTTGCTGGCCCCCTCGGGCCTCCTCAGCTTGTCCACCTGTTCGTTGATCTGTCCGTCCCCCCCTCGACGATCCTCCGCTGGCACGCTCAGATGCTCCTCCTCCTCCACATGGCTCACGTCATCTTCCTCTTCTTCCTTCGCATCCTCCTCTTTCTTCTCCTCCTCACCCTGCACCTCCATGCGGACCTGATCCTTAAGGTCCAGGGGGGGCAGTGTGGCTCCTCCTCCCAGCCCCACACCATTCTCTCCGTTGAGGCCGTGGGCTCCGTCGGGACCTCCCAGGGCGTCTTGGGGGCTGTGGCGGCCATCTTTGATGGGGGAGGAGGAAGCAGACTCGTTGCTGACGGGAGAGATGTCGCTGCTGCTGTTGGTGTGGTTGATGGAAGGAGAGCTGGTGGAGATGGTGGCCGGCTTCAGGGGCATCTGCCAGGAGGGAATCTTTGGGACGGATGGTGATGCAGGGAACTGCCTCCTGGAGAGAGATAGAAGGCAGGGATATTCGTTCAACACACATCATGTCATCCAAATCAAAATGTTGTCATCACAATCAAAAACTTGTACACTGGAAAGATTACTGTTTCCCATAGTGGGAACACATATACACTACCGTTCAAAAGTTTAGGTTCACTTAGAAATGTTATTGTTTTTGAAAGAAAATGACATTTTTAGTCCATTAAAATAACATCAAATTGATCAGAAATACAGTGTAGACATTGTTAATGTTGTAAATGACTATTATTGCTGGACACGGGAGATTTTAAATGGAATATCTAAATAGGTGTACAGTGGACCATTATCAGCAACCATCACTCCTGTGTTACAATGGCACGTTGTGTTAGCTAATCCAAGTTTATCATTTTAAAAGGCTAATTGATCATTAGAAAACCCTTTTGCAATTATGTTAGCACAGCTGAAAACGGTCGTTCTGATTAAAGAAGCAATAAAACTGTACTTCTTTAGACTAGTTGAGAATGTGGAGCATCAGCATTTGTGGGTTCGATTACAGGCTATTCCATGCGAGAAATTGCCAAGAAACTGAAGATCTTGTACAACGCTGTGTACTACTCCCTTCACAGAACAGCGCAAACAGGCTCTAACCATAAAAGAACGTGTGGGAGGCCCTGGTGCACAACTGAGCAAGAGGCCAAGTACATTGAGTGTCTAATTTGAGAAACAGACGCTTCATTAAATAGTACCCGAAAAACACCAGTCATCAACAGTGAAGAGGCGACTCCGGGATGCTGGCCTTATCAGTGTGTGTATATATAAATAAATAAGAGAAAAATAGGTAGTGCTTTTTTCAACAGCCAGATGTTCTCCACACCTGCTAAAGATTGGCCAAGATATTAAATTATATTCATTAATTCTTTCAAGATCAAAAAGAAATGGTTACGCCTTAAAAGGGATCTGCACTAAAGGAATACAGAATGTTTACTGCCTAATCAGGTCATTTGAAAATAGGGAAAGAGAGAGAACAAGTTTGGCGACAGATGGTGCTTCTGTGTTTATCTTCGCTGATTAACCCCTTACACAAAACTTATTGTGAAAGTCAGGCAAAGGAGAGTGAAACAAAATACTTAAAAGCTTATTAGGATGTACACAGGAAAACAAAACATGTACAACCTGACAGTTCTGAGGCAATTTTCATCTGGCTGATTTTTCCGACGTAAACTGTTGCTTTGAGCCTCATTAGCGGCACTGAGTACATAATCATGCATGCTAATGACTATTACAAAACAGAATCCATTTTCATGCTGTGACAGACAGACAGTGCCAAACGGGGTAGAGCTGAAGGCGCTGCGGAGGAAGGTAGCAGGATGAGCTTCGATAACGATTCCCTATATATTTTTTATTTTATTTAACAAGGCAAGTCCTACTACCTTTCGCCAGTAGTGCACTAGATAGGAGATAGGGTGCCATTTTAAACGAAACCACAGTGTTTGAGTTATTACCTGCCGAGAAGCAAGCCCTTCAATGACCCTATTTCAGCTTTCAGATCGCCGATGGTCTGGGTATCCAGGATGCGGTTGGTTGAAGAGGATGCCTATTGGAAGAAGAGGGAAGATAAACTATCACATACCATGGGTCAGGGAGCATACAGTACAGTCTAGGTCCATAAGCAACATTAAAAGAGGACAGAAAGCTACTTTCGTCAAGCATGTTGCTACATCTCTGTGATCTTCATTTGTTCATGCGACCTAACAGGATATAACACTTTCAAACGAGAGAATGGTTGAGAGGGCAGCGATGTAAACATACAGAGCAAATGCCTAATGCCACACAAGCTGGTGTGTAATCATATCACAACAGCTTGTGAGTCTACATACAAGTCCCCATGTGACGGGAGAGGGGTGGGAGCAAACAACAAGCCTCTGGACTAAAGTTCATCTTTGTAGACAGGATCGTCACAAAAAGGTAGTGGTATTTTCCCAACTGGCACCCTACTCCCTATATAGTGCACTATTCTTGATCAGAGCCCTATGGGCCCTAGTCAAAAGTCGTGCAGAAAAAAATTGGGTTTCACTTGACTGTGGATCATTCCAATTTTTACATAGTTTTCCATATTTCCCAAAATGGATTAGGGCAGGATGGCAGTTTTGGATAATGAACCTTATCCTGAACAATAGGGGCATTCATAAGGCAACCATAAGTTGACAGCTATTTTTCTTCTTTTATCAAAGGTGAGTGTTATCACACACAGCCTGGCATGGCATGAATTGCGACAGGGAATGACGGCTAATTGTAATGGCCTCTGGCAATATTTGAATAGCAAATAATTTGAAAAAAAATCCATCCATTGTATTTCTGTTCCAAGCAGACGTATGAAGTCATTCATCAAAAGAAAGACACAATATGTGAACATGTAGCCAATAGCGTCGATTTTGTTTGTTTCTATGACATTTCAGTCCTTCTATGCAACTGCAATAGCCAGCGTGAACCGAATTGCTTTTAGCTATCACTGTCTTAGCGAAAATCCACATTTGGTTAAAGAAAAATACACTTTAGCATTTGTAATGGACACTCCTCAACCGGGAAAATACTCTTAAAACCAGCCCATATTCACCTGGACAAGCAGGTGCTTTTGGACCCTTGGTAGTCTAACCGAACAGACCTGCACCCCTATCCTTTTTGTTTCTGAAGGGGAGAAGGACGGTATATGGATGGGACCAGAGAAAAGGAGAAAAACAAAGTGGGGAAAGCAGGATAAAATAATACTAAAAAACGGTAATTAAGAACTCCAGACTCACTAGAAGCAGCTAGTTAGGAAGCTGAGACACCCTATCACGGTGAGACGGATAACTTGGTCTCTTTCAATTGTAATTACATCTAAGAGAAATTAATTGAATCACATCTGAGAGGGATCAGACTCATTTACATCGGAGGGAGGGAGGGTGCAGTGTTTTCCAGGGAACATCAGGGGCCGTATGTATCAAGCTTCTCAGAGTAGGAGTGCTGATCTAGGATCAGGTGCCCTCTGTCCCATGAAATCTTATGAATTGTGATCTAAAAGGCAATACTGATCCTAAAATCAGCAATCTTACTCGAAGACGCTTGATACATAAAGCCCCAAAACCGTCCTGGGTGTGCATCGGTCGGAGCCTTGGTGAAGACATTCATGGTTCACCTTATTAGAAGCATCTTAATCCCCAAGGTCTCCCCAAGGCCCCCCACACAATACGGTTGGAATGTGCTTCTCTCTCATTTTACCTTTGGAAATATTTTTTTTTATTGCTCCACAGGCTGAGGCTTCTTCTAGATTTCCAAGACGTAAAACTCTTACCTAAGAAACAGGGAAACGCTTCACAGTCATGATGCCTACTTAAAACTGTGGATACAACCCAAATGGCACCCTATTCCCTACGTTGTGCACTACAGCGAAGGTTGACGCAACTGTATGGTAGTTTTGTCCGCAGACATAATATTCCTGCATTATAACCACGCTTATTCATGGCAACATGACATATGTTAGCTGGCATTATACACCATGCTAACTGAACATAAGGTGTTATGTCATGTTGACATTGTGATTTCAGAAATGGCCATGTGGTCATTTCCTTTGTCAAGTGTGGCATGACACCATGTTCATAATAAAGTAATGTACAGAAAGCATTATAGCAGCATAGTAAGCATTACATGCACATAATTGAATCTTCTAATTCTATTCATATGATTATAACTGCCCCTATAATCACTTTGCGTACTCTGGCTTAAGAACGGAGACTTTGATCTATGACCAGTGCTGTTAAGCGCTATACAGTTTCCTCTTAACTGGTGTAATAGCTGTGTTCCTAATCTGTCTTGAGTGGTTGCTTGGGTGTGATAGGGGTCAGCCCCTTTCTGCTGCTTAACTAAGTGGTTCCAGAAAAATATATTACGAGCAAAAGAGAGAGAAAAAATCTAACAACTCCTCCATGGATGGCAATGCGTGAAATAAATGAAGATAAAATGCCTACGGACCATTAGCAACAGATAGGATCTTAACAAGCCTTGTTTCAAAATGTCTAAAGGCAAATTAATTCACAGTTACTCCACCAGCCGACTGTGTTGTCTTTTTCCTTGTAATGCATGTATATTTATGGTAGAATTAGCTTCAAAAGAAATCCCCCGAGGAGCGTTTTCCAGGGAAAACACGGGCGCAATTGATTTCAGTCTATTTATTCTACTTTCCCAGTGCCAGAGTGCTTCTTCTGGTACAGAACAGCAGTTTCTTAATCTTCTATGTGCAGCCACTAATAAAGAGAACTATCACTGAATTGAGACAGCGGAGCAAACACAGTTAACTGGTAGATTTGTAATGATAATGGGACCAAAATAGGGGGATACCCCTCCTGTTAACATTGGAGACGAATTACCCTGAAGCCTATTCATTCTTCACCGAGGCATTTAACAGTAGTGGTATGATGTAGCTAGGTGATCATTTTCAAAATAAGTCATGATTATAGAGTAAATACCCACAGAGTACATTTTGCTGGGCCCTCTTGAGGTTTGTAGGCAGAAATATATAATGTGTGTGTGAGTGTGTGTGCGCAATCTCTCACTTGTATAATGACATCCCCAGTCAGTTTGTGTTGGGGTGCCATATACATTGCAATTCAGCGGTTTCCAAACTTTAAGAACTGTTTACTTAGCAGCTGATGAAACAGAAGTCGGCATGTGTTTCGGGTTAAATGCACATTTCCGCGTTGAGAGGTATAATTGCCAAGAGTGGCGCACTTTGAGCGGCGAGGGGAGAAACCCAGAAAGCCGCTAACTGCAAACGATAAGTAGCTCGGCAGCTCCAACATGTGTTCTTAATCACACGCTCCGGACCTGAAAACAATTTCCCAATTTCCCATATGGCCTGGGAACAACAGGGCTTCTACGTCTCTCTGTGGAAAATTTAAGATCAACACTATAGCTATAAAGCAGAGTTTATGATTTGTTTAATGGGTGTTTTGATGTGAAATATACTTTTTATACACTGCCGCCTTCCAACAAGGCACTCATAGCAAATGAAGCGGGCACTTTTTAATCCAATCTGTGTTTTGGCAAAAAAAAAACATCTCTTGTTCTCCAGTGCTGCAGATGTAGTTCATTGTTTAAAGTGGGCTTAACAGTGACTGGATCGGACTGGGGCTTGCCAGGACAAAGAAAAATGGTACACACAAAGTTCTGTTTGCATAGTGGCTCAGTTAGGGTTTTGTCCACCCCCTCCCTCCCTCCCACCCAAAAACACAACTATCCTTTCAACTCAGTTTAGGAAGCGGCGTGGGGGCAAGAGAGACTCACTCGAAAATGAGCTATGAGTCGGCGGTTTTGATTAACCTCATCCAGGGGAGAGATTCATATTTTTCTCTGCTGTTTGCAGAAACAGATGCGTACGCATATGTTTTCCTGCGCCATCCAGATGCTACAGACGAACACCCCATGTGCTTAACAAGCTGTGGACATAAAACATTGTCTGAGATGGTCTTGATTCCAAGGGAGTTTTTTGCGCCGATGATCATAAAACGATTTATGACAGCGGGATAAAGAACAAGTAACATTTCATACTTGCACTTAAGTTCACCAATTTTTTTTGACATGACGAGTTTTAAAACAATCATTCGGCCCTTAGCACCTAAACGGTTGTAACTGTGGATTGTGAAAGTGGACTATAAAATTTAAGCCAAGAACAGAGTTATGGCAGAAGATGATAACATCATGGATGTCATGATGAGATGACAAACTGAATTGCTTTCATGGAGAACTGTCCACACAATTTATTTCACCAAAGTTGCTAAGAAAATGTTGTGATCCATTTAATAAAGACTAGAGACCAGCACAATTTATAAAAAGGTGTGGCAATATCAGGAACAGCGTCATCTAGTGGGCGAACTTCGTACTTAATTTATGGAAAATAATGCAAGCAACTTCAAAGGATTATTTCTCTATAAAAGGGAGAAGAAAAAAAAACATCACCAGATTCACAGGGAATACATTACATAGGATGAAGAAGCAATACTCCAAGCCACACTACCATACTACTTGTGAGACAGAAAACTAATACGGTATACTGGTTGTTGGGTTGGGATTGAGGTGTGGGGGATCCATGGGTGGATTTTGATAATTTTATTGGATTTCTCATGCGATACTCATTGTTAGGAAGAATTATGGTCCAAATCAGATGTTAGGTACTATATTTATTGAAGATTATATGAATCCTATAAATGAATATGAAAATGTTTTGTTCAATCAATTTGCTTAATTTTCTCAGAGATCAAATTATATTTTAACAAAAGAATGTTTCAGGAATGCTAATCTTATGTTTCTAACCCATTTTGCAAAATCTGAGATGGTGGTAGGGATATCTATCCAGATATCCAAACGGACGTTAGTAATCAATTACTTGAGTGAGTACATTTGGTAGCAAAGAAATGTGTAGGCCTATTTGGACAATTGAAAAGCTAAATGTAATTACCATTGTGTCATTGTTACCTACATGGATATACCATGACATTTGAGTTAATTTAATAAACAAACCTTTGAATGTAGTTTTTATAACGTCTTGAGCTAATACTGTGCATTTAGCCCTCCAGTCTGCCCTGACATCGGTATGCTATTTTCGTCGCTTCAAATAGCAATTACAGGTGTTCACCTAACCATGTTTCCACAAGACTAGGCACAGAGCAATGTAAAACACTCATCAGAAAACCTTTTTTGTAATAGAGTCAAATCAAAGTTTATTTGTCACGTGCGCCGAATACAACAGGTGTAGGTAGACCTTACAGTGGAAATGCTTACTTACAGGCTCTAACCAATAGTGCAAAAAAGGTATTAGGTGAACAATAGGTAAGTAAAGAAATAAAACAACATTAAAAAGACAGGCTATATACAGTAGCGAGGCTATAAAAGTAGCGGGGCTACATACAGACACCGGTTCTATCATGGCGAAATTCAGACTTCTCTTTCCCCATAGTGTTTGGCTAAAACCAACAGTGAAAAGCAGCCTGTTCGCTGTTTACAATTGCCATGTGCATTTGAGTCAGTCTGATTGGTCAAGAGAGCTGAGAGTTTTATTTGTATTATTTAGACTATTCTGATATCTGAAAAAATGTCATGACATTGTTTGAATTGTAAAATAATCTCAAATGCCCATCCCTTAGATGGTGTCGAAATTTTCTTGTGCTTTTTTGTTGTTGTTATTGTTGGTAAGGGCACGTTAAGTAAGCATTTCATTGTTTGTCTACACCGGTTGTTTTACAAAGCATGTGACAAATAAAATGTGTATTGAACCACCTTTTTCGATCTTATCTCATCGCTGCAACTCCCCAACGGGCTCAGAAGAGACAAAGGTCGAGTCACGTATCCTCCAAAACATAATCAAACCACACTTCTTAACACCGCCTACTTAACTCGGAAGCAAGCTGCACTCCCAATGTGTCGGAGGAAAAACCATTCAACTGACAACCAAAGTCAGCCTGCATGCGCTCGCCCCACCACAAGAAGTCACTAGAGCGCGATGAACCAAATAAATCCTCTGTCTTGGGTCATGTTCATTAGGGCATGCATCGGAAAACATTTTCAAATGTTTCACAATGGAAAACGAAGTAGTCCCTCCCTGCGTCAGTGCGTTGTCTTTCATTTGGTGCCTTATGAACAAAACCTTGAACTTTCCACTAAAAACAGCAGACAGGTGGAGTGTGTTCTACTTCTTTTTACCACTGGCTGTAGCCAGACCAGACCTGGTTCAAATACTAAGTCAAACACTTTCAAATACTTGTATTGCATTTTTTCCCAGTAAAACAGAACCAATGAAATTGTCCCAAAAGTTGCAAACTAAAAAAAATCAAGCACCACTCAAATACATATAAAGTATTTGATCTACGTATTTGACCCAGGTCTGAGCCAGACTAGTGTGTACGGCACCAGTAGCCTGAGAGACAGGTGAGATTAAGCATATGTGTTTGAGTGTGTGTGAATATGATGATGTCGTACCTCAGAGGTAGATAGCTCCCGGGACAGGTCATGCATTTTCTGCTGCTGCTGGACCAGGAGGTCCTGTACTGTAGCCAGGGTCTGCTGGAGCTGGGTCACTGCAAACAGAGACAACAAGTACACTTAAAACGCTAGATGTCAGCTGATACTAAAAGTTTTATTTAGTCGAAGCATAAAGTAGAGGAAGCTGGAACATTTTTACTTTCAGTTAAGTTAGTCCAGAGAAGTCCAACTCAAATACAATGTCTGTAAAAACAATTTAAAAAATAAAAAGTATAGGCTAAGTCATTTATTAAAGTTGAGCTCTGATATTTATAATGATATCCAATAACCAGTCAAATTGGCCCCAGCTTTTCAGTCATAGATGCTTTGGGATATTTTTGACGTGTAAAATAAATATATTAATCTCTGGTGTCTGAACTTAAATCAAATAACAGTCTCTAACCTTCCATTATCCATGCAGACACTGGCTTCAAATGCATCTTAAATCCTCAAACGATCAACAAAGGGGGAAAAAATGCCTCATTTGGGTGGAGGCTGCCAGACAAAATGTCCCGCCTAATCCCAATAAATATTGCTCTTTTCTCATTGACTTTGAAGATTGAATTATTTCAAGTGTTGGTGTAAGAAGAGGGTGTATGATTTCAAATAACACGAGCCCCAGTTTGTTGGCCCCTTGCTTTCCAGTCGCATGTGTATTACCAAACAATGCATTAAGTTTCACCGACTGATTCTATTACCGAAAGACAATAAACATTCATATAAATCACTGTCGTGCAAAGTGTTAAATCAAGCCTAATCGCATTAACATCAACAGATATTGTAGCTGCCTACACTTGAGGTTGGTGTCAGCGAATGGTTAAAAGCTTGCCTACTGTGCAAGACTGGACAGACACCAATGTGCCAGTGCTGAGCTATAAGCATCCGTTTGACGAAAATGGGACCCTGTTAAGACATGACGGAAGAACTTTAGGTCACCTGACATACACTCTCCTCCGTATTTATTTGGACAGTGAAGCAATTTCTTTTTACATTTGGCTCTATACTCCAGCATTTTTGATTTGAGATAAAAATGAGGAGACAGTGCAGAATGTCATCTTTTATTTGAGGGTATTTTCATACATGGTTTAGTAGAAACAAAAGCACTTAATGTATTTACTCCCCCCCATTTGAAGAAGTCATAAGTATTTGGATAAATTCACTTATAATGTATTAAGGTGGTCAAAAGATTAGTATTCGGTCCCATATTCCTTGCACACATTGAATACATCAAGCTTGTCACTTTACAAACTTGCAATTGCAGTTGGTTTTGGTTGTGTTTCGGATTGTGTTTTGCCCAATAAGAAATTAATGGTGAATCATGTCATTTTGGAGTCACTTTTATTGTAAATAAGAATATAAGATGTTTCTGACCTGTTTCAGAACACTACAATAACGTGGATGCTATTTTGATGAGAAATAATCATGAATGAATTGTGAATAACGATGAGTGAGAAATGTACAGAGGCACAAAGATCATACGCCCCCAAAACTGTTAACCTCCCCTGTTATTGGTAATGGTGAGAGGTTTGCATTCTTTTGAGGGTATGATATTTCTTCATGATTGTGGGGGTATGATCATCATTATTCAGTCATAATTATCAGTAATCATGGTACATTAATGTAGAAGTGTTCAGAATCATCTTCTATTCCTATTTACAATAAAAGTGACTCAAAAATGACAAAACATGAATCTCCACTCAATTCCTATTGGGCAAAACAAAATCCAAAACACAACTGCAAATGCAAAGCAAACTGCAAATGCATCAAACAAGTTTTTAGTCACAAGCTTGATCTAGTCATTACATGCTAGGAATATGCAACAAATACTACACTTTTGACTACTTTAATACATAATACATGAATTTGTCCAAATACTTACGACTTCTTCAAAAGGGGGGACAAGATATATAAAGTGCTTTCATTTCTAAATGTTAAAAACATACATGTATGAAAATACCCTCAAATAAAAGGTGACATTCTGTACCGTTGGAAAATTCTGGTTGAAAGACTCCCGGAATAATGTGGGAATAAGCAGGAAATCTAAAATCCTCATACCATTATTTTGGAAAAACAATTTCTGGGTCAATTTTCCAGAGCCCACACCCTTGCCCCCCCCCCCTCCCAAAAAGTGTTAGTGACATCAGAGTATGTAAACTGCACATTTAGTTGCCCAATGCTCATTACTGTAAATGGCTACTGAGACACCGCAATACATCAACAGTTCCAGATGTTGGAGTGAAGTCGCTAGCCACTACGACTATACCTTCAAAATGATCATTGAGACTGAGGCGCAAAGAGTAAACTGCTTGTGCAGATCTTGCATGCCGCCATTTTAGACCATCCAGTTCTTAGCCACTGTGTATTGTTACCCCTCGCTATCGCAGATAGAAGCCAAGAATAATGAGGTCAATGACTTTGGCTGGCTTGAATCATCAGAAGGAGACTTTGTAGCTGGGCAAGAGCATGAATTTGAGAGACAGAGCATGGGCTCGCAGCTGCTGCCGAAGTGGCCGACATTGTGTATTCAGTAAATTATTCAGTAAATACCTCCATATAATGTACACTACATATGTCCAGGCCTGTCTCCGCCTTTAATGGCCAGCTGGTCACCAATATGGTTCCCACTGACAAAGAGGGCCAAACAACCGCACAATTCCATTACAGGCTGTGTGTGCTGAAGTGCTTCCAAGACCCATTCATTAATTGTCCGTGTGAAGTTGTAGGGAAATCATAATGGGAGTCAAGGCCCTACTCTGGGCGAAGAGAGTAATGCAGTTGTATTCAAAAGGATACATCACTTCATTGCGCCCGGCACTAGAGCAATACATGAACTTTAACAAAAGGGGTTCAAGCAATTGGCAGCCAGGCAGTCGGACGCTATTACTCAGCGTTGTGAAGAGAAAGAGGGAGAGAAGGGGGTGGGGGCTCTCAGTGTAATTGCAAACCCTCTCCCCAACTGTTAACTGCAACAGTCATTAACTACAATAGCAGCTTGGCTACTGCAGTCACAGCAAATTAGTTTGCCGTGGTGACTGAGGGAAACGACAGTGGGTTTTCCATGAGCGGGCTTAAGGTCTGGAATATCAGCTCCCTACGGAATACAAGGGACTCTTATCACGGAATCGGTTCTTTAACAATAAGCAAAACAGGACTTATGTTATACGGAGGAAATGTGTTTGCATAGCTGGGGCCAAAATGACAATAAAATAACTAATTTGTTAATCAGATTGCGGGAGGCACACCTTGCACACAATCTCATACAATCAACACGCACCCTGCTAGCTATCCACCTTGCTAAAACACAATAGAACGGTAAGATCCGATCAAACGGACAGTATGAGCACTTTTCCATTCACATTCCTTCCGTGACTGTACGTAATACAGTTTGTTTGATTGGATGATATAAGCAACAACAAAAAAACGTCCTCTCACTGTCAACTGCGTTTATTTTCATCAAACTTAACATGTGTAAATATTTGTATGAATATAACAAGATTGAACAACCAAGACAAACTGAACCAGTTCCACAGACATGTGACTAACAGAAATTAAATAATGTGTCCCTGAACAAGGTGGGGGTGTCAAAATCAAAAGCAACAGTCAGCTGCATTAAGTACTGCAGTGCATCCTCCTCATGGACTGCACCAGATTTGCCAGTTCTTGCTGTGAGATGTTACCCCACTCTTCCACCAAGGCACCAGCAAGTTCCTGGACATTTCTGGAGGGGAATGTCCCTAGCCCTCACACTCTGTTCCAATAGGGCCCAGACGTGCACGATGGGATTGAGATCCGGGCCCTTTGCTGGCCATGGCAGAACACTGACATTCCTGTCATACAGGATATCAAGCACAGAACGAGCAGTATGGCTGGTTGCATTGTCATGCTGGAGGGTCATGTCAGGATAAGAATGCAGGAAGGGTACCACATGAGGGAGGAGGATGTCTTTCCTGTAATGCACAGCGTTGAGATTGCCTGCAATGACAACAAGCTCAGTCCGATGATGCTGTGACACACCACCCCAGACCATGACGGACCCTCTACCTCCAAATCGATCCCGCTCCTAAGTATAGGCCTCGGTGTAACGCTCATTACTTCGAAGATAAACGCGAATCCGACCATCACCCCTAGTGAGACAAAACCGTGACTCACCAGTGAAGAGCACTTTTTGCCAGTCCTGTCTGGTGCAGCAAAGGTCGGTTTGTGCCCATAGGCCATGTTGTTGCCGGTGATGTCTGGTGAAGACCTGCCTTACAAAAGGCCTACAAGCCCTCAGTCCAGCCTCTCTCAGCGTATTGCGGACAGTCTGAGCACTGATGGAGGGATTGTGCATCCCTGGTGTAACTCGGGTAGTTGTTGTTGCCATCCTGTACCTGTCCCGCAGGTGTGATGTTCGGATGTACCGATCCTGTGCAGGTGTTGTTACACGTGATCTGCCACTGTGAGGACGATCAGCTGTCTGTCCTGTCTCCCTGTAGAGCTGTCTTAGGCGTTTCACAGTACGGATATTGCAATTTATTGCCCTAGACAAATCTGCAGTCCTCATGCCTCTTTGCAGCATGCCTAAGGCACGTTCACGCAGATGAGTAGGGACCCTGGGCATCTTTGTGTCCTATGTTTTCATAACTGTGACCTTAACTGCCTACCATCTGTACGCTGTTAGTGTCTTAATTCCACAGGTGCATGTTCATTAATTGTTTAGGGTTCATTTAACAAGCATGGGAAACAGTGTTTAAACCCTTTACAATGAAGATCTGTGAAGTTATCGGGATTTTATGAATTATGTTTGAAAGACAGGGTCTTTTTTTGCTGACTTTATACTGAACAGAAATATGAAAGCAACTTGCAAGAATTTCAAATTATATGTACTGTAACTCATTACGAAGGAAATCAATCATTTGAAATCAATATTTAGGCCTGATCTATGGATTTCACAACTGGGCAGAGGCTCAGCCATGGGTGGGCCTGGGAGGGCATAGGTCCACCTAATTAGGAGCTAGGCACACCCACTGGGGAGCCAGGCCGAGCCAATGAGATTCTCGCCACAAAAGGGCTTTATTACAGACAGAAATACTCCTCAGTTTCATCAGCTGTCCGGATGGCTGGTCTCAGACAATCCCACAGGTGAGGAAGCTGGATTTGGATGTCCTGTGCTGGCGTAGTTACACGTGGTCTGCGATTGTAAGGCCGGTTGGACGTACTGACAAATTCTCTAAAACGATCTTGGAGGCGGCTTATGGTAGAGAAATTAACATAAGAATTCTCTGGCAACAGCTCTGGTGGACATTCCTGCAATCAGCATGCCAATTGTACACTCCCTCAAAACTGAAGACATCTGTGGCATTGTGTTGTATGACAAAACCTCACATTTGATTGACCCCAGCACAAGCTGCACCTGTGTAATGATCATACTGTTTAATCAGCTTCTTGATATGCCACACCTGTCAGGTGGATGGATTATCTTGGCAAATAAGAAATGCTCACTAACAAGGATGTAAACAAAGATATGCACAAAATCTGGGATCTTTTATTTCAGCTAATGAAACATTTGCCATTTGATTAATTTGATTAATTGTTCAGCAGTCTTATGGCTTGGGGGTAGAAGCTGTTAAATGAGCCTTATGGTCCAAGACTTGGCACTCCGGTACCGCTTGCCGTGCGGTAGCAGAGAGAACAGTCTATGGGTGACCGGAGTTTTTAACCATTTTTTGGGCTTTCCTCTGACACAGCCTAGTATATAGGTCCTGGATGGCAGGAAGCTTGGCCCCAGTGATATACTGGGCCGTACGCACTACCCTCTGTAGTGCCTTACGGTCAGATGCAGAGCAGGTGCCATACCAGGCGGTGATGAAATCCATCAGGATGCTCTCGATGGTGCAGCTGTAGAACATTTTGAGGATCTGGGGACCCATGATAAATATTTTCAGTCTCCCGAGGGGGAAAAGATGTTGTCGTGCCCTCTTCACAACTGTCTTGGTGTGTTTGGACCATGAAAGTTTGTTGGTGATGTGGACACTAAGGAACATGAAGCTCTCAACCGGCTCTACTACAGCCCCGCCTTTTCCTGTAGTCCACAACTTGCAGTCCTTTGTCTTGCTCACATTGACGGAAAGGTTGTTGTCCTGGCACCACTCTGCCAGGTCTCTGACGTCCTCCCTATAGGTTGTCTCATCATTGTCGGTAATCAGACCTACCACTGTTGTGTCATCAGCAGACATAATGATGGTGTTGGAGTCATTTGGCCATGCAGTCGTGGGTGAAGAGGGAGTACAGGAGGGGACTAAGCACGCACCCCTGAGGGGGCCCAGTGTTGAGGATCAACTTGGCAGATGTGTTGTTGCCTACCCTTACCACCTGGGGGTGGCCCGTCAGGAAGTCCAGGATCCAGTTACAGAGGGAGGCGTTTAGTCCCAGGGTCCTTAGCTTAGTGATGAGCTTTGTGGGCACTATGGTGTTGAACGCTAAGCTGTAGTCAATGAACAGCATTCTCACATAGGTGATCCTTTTGTCCAGGTGGGAAAGGGCAGTGTGGAGTGTGATTGAGATTGCGTCATCTATGGATCTGTTGAGGTGGTATGATAATTGGAGTGGGTATAGGGTATCCGGGATGATGCGGTTTTGGTGAGCCATGATCAACCTTTCAAAGACTTAATGGCGACCAACGTGAGTGCAACTGGACGGTAATCATTTAGGCAGGTTACCTTCGCTTCCTTGGGCACAGGGACTATGGTGGTCTACTTGAAACATGTAGGTATTACAGACTCTGTCAGGGAGAGGTTGAAAAGTCCAGGTAATCGGTCTGGCCCCGCGGCTTTGTAAATGTTGACCTATTTAAAGGTCTTGCTCAAATCGGCTACCAAGAGCGTTATCACACAGTCATCCGGAACAGCTGGTGCTCTCATGCATGCTTCAGCGTTGCTTGCCTCAAAGTGAGCATAAAAAGGCATTTAGCTGGTCTAGTAGGCTCACATCACTGGGAAGCTCGCGGCAAGGTTTCCTTTTGTAGTCTGTAATAGTTTTCAAGCTCTGGCACATCCGACGAGAGTCAGAGACGTAGTAGTAGGATTCAATATTAATCCTGTTTTGACGCTTTGCATGTTTGATGGTTCGTCTAAGAGCAAAGCAGGATTTCTTATTAGCGTCCGGATTAGTGTCCCTCTCCTTGAAAGCAGCAGCTCTAGGCTTTAGCTTTATGCAAATGTTGCCTGTAATCCATGGCTTCTGGTTGGGATATGTACATACGGTCACTGTGGGGACTACGTCGTCAATGCACTTATTGATGAAGCCGATGACTGAGGTGGTATACTCCTCAATGCCACTGGATGAATCCCGGAACATATTCTCATCTGTGCTAGCAAAACAGTCCTGCAGTGTAGCATCCGCATCATCTGACACACACCCCCGCCCCTCGTCTTACCAGACGTAGCTTCTCTGTCCTGCCGATGCATGGAAAATCCAGCCAGCTCTATATTATCCGTGTTGTCATTCAGCCACGACTTGTGATCATTGTTAGATGATAACTAGCTGCTTGGCATCACTCTGCAAGAAGAGTTTGTCATATTAACAATGTACCATTGCTGAAGGACTGGCATTTAGAAAATTAAAGGGATAATCCACTCAAACTATTGTTACTTATGTTAATACAATCCCAACTGCATGTCAGCAGCAAGGTTGTTATAGTGTGTTTTTCTATCAGTTTTTATTTCTATTTCTATTAATTTTAAGATTTTTATTTGAAATTCAGTTTAGTTTCAGTTTGTTTTCAGATAAACTAAATTTAAAAAACAGTAAGTTTTATTAAAAAATATATATATTTAGTTTGTATATTGTAAGATGGTGCCGATGGGGTTCCTTCGGAAACTGTGAGGAATTTTCTTTTTTTAATGTATTATTTCTTAAATTTTTAGCCAAGAAAACCTTAAGTGTTATTACATACAGCCGGGAAGAACTATTGGAAATCAGGGAGACAACTCTCTGAGAGCACAATGACCAGGAATACGACTTTCCCAAAGCAGATCCTTGTCTTCACCTCCCAGGGCATTTGAATTGATTCCAGAGGCTAACCGAAAACAACGGGGTGGAAGAAGAAGGTACCGGAGCGGTCCCTAGTAAACAAAGTCAACGAAATTAGGGCAAGAGTTGCTGTCCAAAGAGATATCCGAGATTGTAACATACTCTGTTTCACAGACACATGGCTAGCTAGGGACATGCTGTCAGAGTCCGTACAGCCAACAGGATTTTCAGTGCATCGCGCCGACAGGAACAAACATTTTTCCGGTAAGAAGAAGGGTGTGGGTGTATGTTTCATGATTAATGACTCATGGTGTAATTATAACAACATACAAGAACTCAATTCCTTTTGTTCACCTGACCCAGAATTCCTCACAATCAAATGGCGACTGTATTATCTCCCAAGAGAACTCTACTCGGTTACCATCACAGCCTTGTATATCCTCCCGCAAGCGGATACCAAGACGGACATTAAGGAACTTTATGCAAACTGGAAACCATATATCGTTACAGCCTTATTCTAAAATGGATTAAATTGTTTTTCCCCCTCATCAATCTATAGACAATCCTCAATAATGGCAAAGCAAAAACTGTCTATAATTTTTTGCACATTTATAAAATAAAAATATCACATTTACATAAGTATTCAGACCTTTTACTCACTTTGACAGCAATTAAAGCCTTGAGTCTTGAGGGGTATGACGCTACAAGCTTGGCACACCTGTATTTGGGGAGTTTCTCCCATTCTTCTCTGCAGATCCCCTCAAGCTCTGTCAGGTTGGATAGGGAGCGTAGCTGCACAGGTATTTTCAGGTCTCTCCAGAGGTGTTCGATCGGGTTCAAATCCGGGCTCTGGCTGGGTCACAAGGGCACTCAGAGACTTTTCCCAAAGCTACCCTTGCATTATCTTGGCTGTGTGCTTAGGGTCGTTGTCTTGTTGGAAAGTGAACCGTCAACCCCCAGTCTGATTGTCCTGAGCACTCTGGAGCAGGTTTTCATCAAGGATCTCTCTGAACTTTACCCCATTCATCTCCTTGGCCTTGGGCTAACTAGCCGTGCTGCCTGGAGTAAGGCCACCGTGCTGCCTGGAGTAAGGCCACTGCCTGGAGTAAGGCCACTGCACCAGAGCGGCGGAAGATGGTAGTGCAGGAAGTATGCCATTAGGAGGAGGCTGCCAGGTGGACCAAGGCAGTCTCTCTTGCCAAACAGGGACAGTGTACTCGATGGGACAGTGTGGAGAAGAGGAAGATCAGCTGGAAGGATCTGTGGGCCATGGAAGCGAGGCGGTTGAGCTTTTCCATCAGAGCAACATATGACGTCCTTCCAACACCAGTTAATCTTCACCAATGGTATGGTGAAGATCCGGACTGTGCCCTCTGTTCCATGCCAGCCAACCTTAGGCACATTCTCACAGGGTGTAAAACAAGCATCACCCAAGGACGCTACACTTGGCGTCACAACCAAGTCCTTAAAAACCTTGTGTCCGCCCTGGAGGACAAGCGAGCTGCCACCAACTCCCTACCACCCCCAGCAGCATCACACCCCTTACGGACAACCTTTGTCCGCGAAGGGGCTAAACCACCGAAGAGCGGCTCTACACCATTAGAGTGAGACCAGCTGCGCTTGGCCCGCGACTGGAAAATGCTAGCTGACATTGGCCGGCAACTTGTGTTTCCTCCGGAGATCGCAACCACCACCCTGACATGGTGCTCTGGTCCCGTTTGCTCAAGAATATCTTCATCATTGAGCTCACAGTACCCTGGGAGGACTCAGTAGATGAGGCTTATGAGCGAAAACATCTGCGCTATGCCGATCTACCTGCCGAAGCACGGCATCATGGCTGGAACACAGAAGTCCGACCAGTGGAGGTGGGCTGCAGAGGTTGTGTGGCAACATCTACAAACAAACTGCTTAGAGACCTGGGAATTAAGGGCCAGAGCCAGCGTTCGGCAATCAAAGCTGTATCGGAGGCGGCAGAAGGCAGCAGAGGAAGATGAAGAGGAAAGACCCCAGCTGGGCCCCGAAGTGAGAGGGCCAGGAGGTATGCGGTCAACAATGCTTGACTCAGGGAGGAGGACACCCCTGCCATGCATAGTCCCATGGGATGTTGGCTATCAACAACAAGGCAACTCCTATGACTAATTGGGAATAGGACGCAAGCGTAGAATTGATCACCCTGTCGCTGGCTGCCTTTGGGGAGGGTGTATAGTGTGAAAGGCCGAAACACCCTAGGAACCAAAGGTACACTACTGACGATGCGCTCCCCAAATTTCACCAGGCTCACTGTTCATGAACTCTTGGAAGTGCTTGCACAAAGGATAGTAACATCTCATCCTGTGTTCTTGGAATCTGCCGATCCTGACTAGTCTCCCAGTGCCTGCCGCTGAAAAATATCTCCACAACATGATGCTGCCACCACCATGCTTCACCATAGGGATGGTGCCAGGTTTCCTCCAGACGTGAAGCTTGGCATTCAGGCCAAATAGTTTAATCTTGGTTTCATCAGACCAGAGAATCTTGTTTCTCATGGTCTGAGAGTCATTTTGGTGCCTTTAGGCAAACTCCAAGCGGGCTGTCTTGTGCCTTTTACTGAGGAGTGGCTTCCATCTGGCCACTCTACCATAAAGACCTGATTGGTGGAGTGCTGCACAGATTTGATGTATTTAACTAGGCAAGTCAGTTAAGAACAAATTACTATTTACAATGACGGTCTACCCCGGCCAAACCCAGACGATGCTGGGCCAGATGTGCACCGCCTTATGGGGCTCCCAAACACAACGTGATTTAGCCTGGATTTGAACCAGGGACTGTAGTGACACCTCTTGCACTCAGATGCAGTGCCATAGACCGATGTGCCACTTGGGAGCCCTTTAAATTACGGTTGTCCTTCTGGAAGGTTCTCCCATCTCCACAGAGGAACTCTGGAGCTCTGTCAGAGGGATCATCGGTTTCTTGATCACTTCCCTGACCAAGGCCATTCTCTCCCAATTGCTCAGTTTGCCTGGGTGGTGGTTCAAAACTTCCTCCATTTGGCTATTTCAGCCACAACGGTTGCTGACAGGCACTCAGCCATGCAATCTCCATAGAAAACATTGGCAGAAGAATGGACTTACTGAAGAGCTCAATGACATTCAACATGGCAATGTCATAGGATGCCCCCTTTCCAACAAGTCAGTTTTTCAAATTTCTGCCCTGCTTGAGCTGCCCCGGTCAACTGTATGTTGTTATTGTTATGTTATTGTGAAGTAGAAACGTCCACGAGCAGCAACGGCTCAGGATGCCTGGAGAAAGCTACCTGCCCCAATGAAGTGCCAACTGTAAAGTTTGGTGGAGGAGGAATAATGGCCTGGGGCTGTGTTTCATGGTTCAAGTTAGGCCCCTTAGTTCCAGTGGGAAATCTTAATGCTACAGCATACAATGACATTCTAGACGTTTATGAGCTTCCAACTTTGTGGCAACAGTTTGGTGAAGGCCCTTTCCTGTTTCAGCAGGACAATGCCCTGAGCACAAAGCGAAGTCCACAACGAAATGGTTTGTCAAGATCGGTGTGGAAGAACTTGACTGGCCTGAACCAAGCCCTGACCTCAACCCCATCGAACATCTTTGGGATGAATTGGAATGCCAACTGCGAGCTAAGCCTAATCGCCCAACATCAGTGCCCGACCTCACTAATGCTCTTGTGGCTGAATGGAAACAAGTCCCCGCAGCAATGTTTCAACATCTAGTGGAAATCATTTCCAGAAGAGTGGAGGCTGTTACACAGCAGCAAAGAGTGGACCAGCTTCATATTAATGCCCATGATTTTGTAATGAGATGTTCGGCAAGTAGGTGTCCACATACTTTTGGTCATGTAGTGTACATGTGATATTTGAGGCCCTTTCTCACTAAGTGAGGTACACAAATCCCAGCTAGCATATAACATTCTGAGAACCATATGTTTCTTAGAGATTGGTGAGTGTGTAGTTGTCCTATGGTTATTTTGTGCAGCACATCATTTTGTGAGAACCATATATTTCATCGGTGGAAATTTCAGTACTTCAGCATAACCTTTCAAAAGCTTTCCCCATGGTTCTATTTAAAGGCATGTTTTCAGAAAGTTAAGAAACTACGTTTTTTTTCTGTGGGAATTTCTGTACTTTTCTGCAGGTTTCTCAGAACATTAAGACAACTTTCCATAACAAACTAATTGGCCAAACCTTATCTTAACGAGTGCTTTGCTTTGAAATGTGGTCTGTTTCAATAAACTAAAATTAACAGCTTTGCATGTGTACAAAAAATGTACATTGCATGCTAGCTCCATCCTGGTGGCACAGTTGACTAATTCTATGTATAAAGAAAATATCATAGGTTTGAATGTCACTGACACTGTGCCACAATAAAAAACAAAATGTGTCTGCATGATTAATGCCTAAGAAAATGAATTTCCATGTGTCCTATCTGTGCTTGGAGTTCAAACAGTGAACCCAAACTAAGCTAATAGTGTTACTCAAAGTCTTATTGAACCATGTTCTCAGATCGTAATTTAATACCTTCAACTAACCCATAATCTTTGTTCTTAGAACCTCCCTGCAACCTAAAAATAAAGGTTCCCAGAGCAGGAGAAATCCCTTTTGTTTCCCAGAACGTATTAAAACAAACGTTAATTTTTAACAGTCAGCAAACTTAAGGCTTCGTTCCCAGAACCAATGGGAAACCAAAAACTTGCGTTACAACAACTTCCAAGGAACCAAATGTGGTTGCTGGGATTATTTTATGATTTCAGTTTGTGAGTGTGTGATATGGGTGTTAGATACAGTACATGTTTATTTCGACATTGTGAAAGAAACGCACACCTATTTAGGCGAGGTGCTAGCTAGCGGAGTGGAACACTTAAAAAATAAAGGAGAGCCGCACACTCTAGGAGCACAGATGCAAAGTTTCGACAGACATTACAAAGAAAACATTTTTATAAACAATGCAGACCTGGTTTCAAATACATGTGTATTTGAGTATCTGGTATTTCAATTTTTTTTATGTGTATTTGAGAATTTTCAAGTACTTTTAAATGCATGGGAGTGTATTGAGTCAGTGTTTTTGATTATTTTCATATACTTTCCAAGTGTATTTTCAAATACATTAAAAGTCAGATAAAATATAAATTGGAAATACTTTCTTTGAATGTATTTGGAAGTTGAAATATTTTTGAAATATTATTTGAACCCAGGTTTGAAGCAATGGCAACACTGCCATGTTGATCTGAGCCTTGCTGTTGGAAAACCACATTAGTGTCTTACTTTTGGCTGTAGCAGATGCACACACCCCGACTTCACTCCTGGACTTCTGTCTACATTCGAATACTTTAACCTTACCAATAAAATGCGACCAACATCTACTGGCTGAGTCTACCTTTAAATGATAAAGTATTTCTCAAAGTGACCAGCCAGATTCAGAAGCTTGAGAACCCCATTGAAAAACCCATTTCATTTTTTATTGTAGTTAGTTTTGGAGTCAAAGTTAATAGTTTCAGTATAGTTTTAGTTTTTAAAACAGGTTTATTTCAGATAACTTTTTTTTTAGGTGAATATGCAAGTAAAATAGTTGCACTGTAGAGCCCTGGTAAAGGGTTAATTGAATTGTCAGCAAACGTGAACCCTACTTGATATAAACCTACCCTTGAAATCTCGTTGTTGATTTGTGGTTGAACATGCACGTGACAACTTGCATTTTTTCAACCCAAAAATCCATTGATGTTCAATGTCGGTACGTTGAAAATAAATGACATGAGGTTGATAGGTTGGTTCAACATACTTGTGCCCTGTGTGGGTATAGCTTCTACTATGCTTTTGATTCTTCAGTACCTCCTGTTCTCATGATTCAACCGCATACCTCTTACGGGACTATTTTACTAAGTGTGATCAACTCTTCTGTCTCAAACCAAGAGATCCATCTCGCTCAAATTAAAAGAGACGGGGGAAAAACAGCCCAGAGTTGAACAACGCTACGCTAATAAGACAAAAGTTGCTCTCTGAGGTGTCCCTCGTTCACGCTTCTTCCCACCATGTTTAATTACACTGACGCCGAGCGAGGGATGCATCTCTTTCTTCCCTCCCCCCAACGTTCTCTCACTCTCACACTCAGTTTCTGACAGCCAGGTTGAGATTCCTCACCTGTCCAACATGGGAGACGCACCTGTCACTGCACACTTAATCACTAGGCCCTGCGCTGAGACCAGCCGCCAAGCATCACACTTCCCAGTGCAAAATTAAAATGAACTTTCTCACCACTGAGAGAGAGAGAGAAAGAGAGAGAGACAGAGGGCGAGACAGCGGTATATAGAGAGAAAGAGGGTGGGTGGGAAGGAGGGAGGTAGGGAGTGACAAAAAAAAGTTGTCATTTCCCAACCCCTCATTAATATTCTGAGGTTAAGAGCTTTTCAGCGAAACGTAATTAATTGAGGCCGAGCCTGACAGTAAACAAGCAATTTCAAATTAAAGCAAAATGACAGCAGAGTCGTTTGTTAAAAACACGCGGCGGCGATTTTGGCGACAGATAAATGACGGAAAATGTTAAGGAGGGAGGGAGAAGTGATGAAGATATTAATCTTCACCTGTCTGTGTCAGCGTGCCACTCATCTCGGCGATGTTGCTCTCGATTCTCTGCAGATGCTTCTTGTCCTCTTTGCTGCCCATAATGAGGGGAAGGATGTATTTCTGCAATTAAAAACATGACATGCTATTACACTTCTTGCCAGGAAGGGAGAGAAAGGGTGTGTTCTAAATGGAACCCCATTCCCTATATAGCGCACTACTTTTGACCAGGACCCGGGGGGTTCTAGACAAAAGTAGTGCACCATATAGGGAGCCATTTGTTACACAGATTGAGAGGCAGGGGGAGGCATGTTAAGCAGTTTCAACTCTGAATGGACAAAGTCAACGTCTTATGTTATCACAGTGTGGCCTAAACTGTCTAAAGGTCAATGTTGTAGATTCAGATTTTCACCTGAAAAAATGAACCAATAAACAAATGAACTGCAGACTGCTTTAAGGAAATTCAACTATTGGTGTGGAAAAGGATACTGAGGGGAGGAGGTAACATCTGACAAAGTGACAAATTATAAACCTACAGTATACCCAGAATATCAATTTCTCACCACTGTTTTAATATCGAAATACATGATTGAATTGAGCGATAGCACATGTACAGTACCAGTCAAACGTTTGGACACACCTACTCATTCCAGGGTTTTTCTTTATTTGTACTATTTTCTACATTGTAGAATAATAGTGAAGACCTCAACACTATGAAATAACACATATAGAATCATGTAGTAACCAAAAAAGGGTTAAACAAAAAGTGTGCAAAGCTGTCATTAAGGCAAAGGGTGGCTACTTTGAAGAATCTCAAATATAAAATATATTTTGTTTAAAAAAAAAAGAAATTGGTTACTAAATTATTCCATATGTGTTATTTCATAGTTTTGATGTCTTCACTATTATTCTACAATGTATATAGTAAAAATAAAGAAAAACCCTGGAATGAGTAGGTGTGTCCAAACGTTTGACTGGTACTGTGCTTCATTGCTAGTTTAGACAAAATCTTTGTGATCCAATGTGAATGTGGTGGCCAGATGAGACATGAGAAGGCTGACTGTGTCGATGACAGTCATAGGTTGGCTTCATTATTAGACTACACAACGTTATAAAATGTTTCGCAACAGACGATGAAAAGCATTGAACAAGTCGAGCTAGTCCCTCCCTGTTTCAGTCTGTTTTATTTCATTTGATGAATGAACACACCATAGAAACACGTGTGTAGTTGAACTCTGCACATGTTAAATGGGGCTCTAGACCAGGGATACTCCAATACACTGAACAAAAATATATGCGCAACATGCAAAGTGTTGGTCCCATGTTTCATGAGCCGAAATAAAAGATCCCAGGACATTTCCATACGTACAAAAAGCTTATTTTCTCCGTTTTGTTCACAAATTTGTTTACATCCCTGTTAGGTCAGCATTTCTTGGCAAAATCCTCCATCTACCTGACAGGTGTGGCATATCAAGAAGCTGATTAAACAGCGTGGTCATTACACAGGTGAAATAAAAAGGATGCTCTAAAATGTGCAGTTTTGTAAGATAACACAATGCCACAGATCTCAAGTTTAGAGGGAGTGTGTAATTGGCATGCTAACTGCAGGAATGTCCACCAGAGCTGTTGCTAGAGAATTTTGTTAATTTCTCTACCATAAGCCGCCTCCAACGTTGTTTTAGAGAATTTGGCAGTATGTCCAACCGGCATCACAACAGCATGTGTAACCATGCCAGCCCAGGACCTTCACATGCATCTTCTTCACCTGTGGGATCGTCTGAGAGCAGCCACCCGGGCAGCTGATGAAACTATGGGTTTGCACAACTGAAGAACTTCTGTACAAACTGTCTCAGGGAAGCTCATCTGCGTGCTCGTCGTCCTCACCACAGTCTTGACCTGACTGCAGTTTGGCGTCGTAACCGACTTCTGTGGGCAAATACTCACCTTTGATGTCCACTGGCATGCTGGAGAAGTGTGCTCTTCACGGCTGAATCACGGTTTCAACTGTATCGGGCAGACAGCGTGTATGGCGTCGTGTGGGCGAGCGGTTTGCGGATGTCAATGTTGTGAACAGAATGCCCCATGGTAGCGTTATGGTATGGGCAGGCATAAGCTACGGAAAAGGATACCATTGCATTTTGTCCATGGCAATTTGAACGCACAGAGATACTGTGATGAGATTCTGAGGCTCATTGTTGTGCCAATTCATCCGCAGCCATCACCTCATGTTTCAGCATGATAATACACAGCCCCAAGTCACAGCCCAAAGTCGCAAGGATCTGTACACAATTCCTAGAAGCTGAAAGTATCCTATCCTTGTTCTTTCATAGCCTCCATAACCAGACATGTCACCCATTGAGCACGTTTGGGATGCTCTGGATCAATGTGTACGACAGCATGTTCCAGCCACTTCGCACAGCCACTTCGCACAGCCATTGAAGAGGAGTGTGACAACATTCCACAGGCCACAATCAACAGCCTGATCAACTCTATGTGAAGGAGATGTGTCGTGCTGCATGATCAAATGGTGGTCACACCAGATAAGACTGGTTTTTAAATCCACGCCCCTACTTATTTTAAAAAAAGTATATGTGACTAGATTAGGGCCTAATTGATCTATTTCAATAGACAGATTTTCCTTATATGAACTGAAATTTGGGGCAGCAGGTAACCTAGTGTTTACAGCGTTGGACTAGTAACCAAAAGTTGCCTACTTAAATAAAGGTCAAATAAAAATTGTAGCATGTTGGGTGTATATTTTTGTTCAGTGTAGATTAGCAAGAGGGCCACATTTACAAAATCACAAGAGGTCGGGGGCTAATTATTTAAAAAATATATATAGTGAGCTACAAAACTATTGGGACAGTGACAAATGTTGTTGTTTTTTTGGCTCTGGACTTGAAATGATACAAAGTGCAGACTGTCAGCTTTAATTTGAGGGTATTTTCATCTATATTGGGTGAACTGTTTTTGTACATAACAACCCCCCCCGGCCACTAAAGTAGTCAAAAGAGTAGTATTTGGTCCCATATTCCTGGAATGATATGATTATGTCAAGCTTGTGAATCTACAAACTTGTTGGATGCATTTGCTGTTTGTATTGGTTGTGTTTCACATCATTTTGTGTCCAATAGAAATTAATGGTAAATAATGTATTGTCATTTTGTAGTCACTTTAATTGTAAATAAGAATATAATATGTTTCTAAATACTTATACAGTTATGTGGATGCTACCATGATTACGGATAGTCCAGAATTAAATCGTAAATAATGGTGAGTGACAAAGTCACAGATGCACAAATATCACACCCCCAAGACATGCTAACCTCTCACCATTACAATAACAGGGGAGGTTAGCATTTTTGGGGGTGTGATATTTGTGCATACAATTTTTTAAACCTTCAAAGTTTATGTTTCGGTAAGTCCCACAGATGGATTTACTGAAATGTCTTTCTCTTTGGAACGGAGCGAGTGGCCGTCAGGACCAGGTTGTCCCTGCAACACCTGAGGCTGGGTGACGCCAGTCCTAGTAATAAACACTTTTAAGTTGAAAAATATTAAATTAGTGTCAACAGCGAGTAATTAATAAGTAGGCTACTGGGAGGGCTGTGTTTACATGGCACCTTTATAGCATAAATAAAGTATGGGCAGACGGAGCATATGGTGTGGCTAGCACTCCGCTCCTGTGACATGACAGCAGGACGCAGCTCCGTTAGGGAATCCCAACTCCCATGCTACGAGCTGGTGGGTCTCTCGCTCGATAGAGAGTAGGAGAGACTGGTACAGGTAGGGTGTGAGAGGGTGCGAGACAGAAAGAGAGAGAGAAAGAAAGATAGCGAGAGATATTTTAAAAGGTAGAGCGAGTGAGCAGGACAGCGGGTACGGAAAGGTAGGGTGTGAGGGAGAAAAAATAAAATAACCGAAGAGCCCATACTGTATTATAATGATGAGCCTCTCACTAGATAAAGAGCAGGAGGGACAGGTAGGGTGAGAGATAGACGGCCAGAGGACAGGTAGGATGAGAGACAGAGAGGGCCAGAGGACAGGTAGGATGAGAGACAGAGAGGGCCAGAGGACAGGTAGGATGAGAGACAGAGAGGGCCAGAGGACAGGTAGGATGAGAGACAGAGAGGGCCAGAGGACAGGTAGGATGAGAGACAGAGAGGGCCAGAGGACAGGTAGGATGAGAGACAGAGACGGCCAGAGGACAGGTAGGATGAGAGATAGACGGCCAGAGGACAGGTAGGATGAGAGACAGAGAGGGCCAGAGGACAGGTAGGATGAGAGATAGACGGCCAGAGGACAGGTAGGATGAGAGACAGAGAGGGCCAGAGGACAGGTCGGATGAGAGACAGAGAGGGCCAGAGGACAGGTAGGATGAGAGACAGAGAGGGCCAGAGGACAGGTAGGGTGAGAGACAGAGAGGGCCAGAGGACAGGTAGGATGAGAGACAGAGAGGGCCAGAGGACAGGTAGGATGAGAGACAGAGAGGGCCAGAGGGCAGGTAGGATGAGAGACAGAGAGGGCCAGAGGACAGGTAGGATGAGAGACAGAGAGGGCCAGAGGACAGGTAGGGTGAGAGACAGAGAGGGCCAGAGGAGAGGTAGGATGAGAGGCAGACAGAGGACAGGTAGGGTTAGAG
Source organism: Oncorhynchus gorbuscha (assembly GCF_021184085.1). Classification (NCBI taxonomy): domain Eukaryota; kingdom Metazoa; phylum Chordata; class Actinopteri; order Salmoniformes; family Salmonidae; genus Oncorhynchus; species Oncorhynchus gorbuscha. The sequence goes on along the minus strand of NC_060175.1, from coordinate 79,046,534 downwards.
ACAGAGAGGGCCAGAGGACAGGTAGGATGAGAGACAGAGAGGGCCAGAGGACAGGTAGGATGAGAGGCAGACAGAGGACATGTAGGGTGAGAGACAGACGGCCAGAGGACGGGTAGTAGGGCGAGAGACAGAACTAGACAGAAGGAGAGTTAACAAGACACCAAACTATTTTATAAAACTGTAGATTATAATTTCATGAAGTGCTACAAGTGGAGACATGCTATATGGATGCTACTGGACAAGCTCAATGTAGAATAGTGATCATTACATCGTAATGGAACATATTGTAGCTTAAGGGAACTTGAGAGTAAAGTAGTCACTTGAAGGAATGTAGCAGAATATAGGATAAACTAGTCTTCATATAGCATTACTGTACTTGTTAATTTCACCTCTATAATTAGAGAATATATTGAAATAGAATAAAACCCCAGTACTCTATTAAGGAAGGTTATTTTCAGATTTCCTTTGGTTCAGAGTAGTAGATTTATTATGGCATATAGATCATGTACTGCTGGGGCTGGCTCCATAGACAACTCCATGGATGTGTCCCAAATAGCACTACATTTGACCAGAGCCGTATGTGCCCTGGTCATAAGTAGTGCACTACATGGATAATAGGGTGCCATTTGGAATGGAACCCATATACACAAAGTCCTGCCATGGCACCCGCCATCCACAAGAAACAAGTCTCAGGCCCTACACCCCCAGAGTCATGACATCATGGGAGCGTTGTGATCCAGCAGCTACACACACACACAGACACACACACACACACACACACACGATGGCTGGTCATACTGGTTGTAACGGCTACTGCTAAACTCTCATCCACCTATAAAAGAGAGTAATGGCTTCCACATGCCACTCACAGCAATACGAACAGCTACAGAGGGATTCATGTCAGTGAGGAACAAGGAGCCTCCCAGGCCCATGTTCAGGGGCTCTGGAGCGTGATAAAAAACCAAGGTCGATTATTTTTGGAGGGCGTAATATCAAAAGAGGGTCGTGTGCTGTGCTGGCAACTTTCTTTTTTTTGCAATAAGGAAAAAAGGATTGAGAGAGAGAGACAGAAATAAATATAATTAAAAAGAGGGGTTCAAATGAGATCATGTGATTGGGCAAGCCAGACATGAGCTTTTAACAACCAGGCAAGACTGATGTACGGAGCGTTTGGCATTAGAATCTAACAAAGTTACAATTGACTGATGTACCAACAAACCCCACTAATATAAATGTAATATTGGGGCAAACTGCGTTGACAGAACTCACTGGACTGTGTAAAATAAATGGTTGGATGAAATAGATCCTCTAGATCAGAGTCTTGAAATCCGGAATACTGCTAGTTCTTTTCTCCCTGGTAATTATTTGATGAAATGATTGATTAATATCACTGATTGGCCAAAGAAACCAGTGGCGCTGTAGACCTTGAGGCCCAGTCTAGATTATGGAATATGATATCAGCTACCTTTCAACCTTAAATCCTTTGATTTCAACAGAAATGTCAATAAATGCTTACTCAAGGAATAAACTGACAGAATGCAATCAAGGGCTGAATGACCACCCAATTAGGAGATAACAGAACAGGTCCTTAAAGTAGGTATGTTTAAAGGTACAGTCTGGGATCTGGGAATCTGTTCAACGGCCATTTCAATTCTTGATATTTACCCATTGATTACTGAAGATCATAATCTAAAATATAACAAACAACACAACAAAACGTAGCCAAACATTGTATATCTTCAAAAGATGGTTTAACTATACTTTTGATCTCATGGATTGTCAATCCTTGCATCCACAGCTCCATCTAAGAATTTGAGAATGGTTCCATTTCTCCAGCCCCAATTCTCAACTTTTTACCAAAACAAGTATGCTCCCCCCAGACAGTAGCTTTCACTTCCAGCCTACCGGAAGAGACATTTCTGGACCGAATTAAAATGGCGTACCTTGTAGAGGTGATGGAAGCCAAAGGCCATGCCCATCATGATGACAGTGAGGGCACCGTAGTCTCTCCATCTGTAGCCACGGGGACCTGAGGAGAGACAAAAACACAGCATCAAATCACTGAGTAAAGGTTTCACCCTGTCATGGTGAGAAGACCATGTGCTTTGTACTGAGGTAACAAACTCATGGTCGGTTGAATTCAGTATTTTAATAGTTGAAATCAAACCCAAAAGATCTTGAAAACAGGGATGGAAATCTGCAATGTTTCCAATCAGAAATTGAATAAAACATTGCAATTAAATCAATTCTGTAAACAAACCAACCAAAAAACATTGAACTAGCTAAAAGTAATCTCTCAAGTCAAGACAATGCCAGACAAAACACTTATGTTATATGTGTATGGGTTGAGAAATCAAATCACAGAGCAAAAAAAAACCATCTTAGATTGTGCTTCTATAAACATCTAGGAGAGGAAGAACCTGTAAGGGTTGAAAGGTGAGTGTGTCTGTGGGACTGGAACTAAACAGTGTGTATCTCTGGAGGACAGAGTGAAAGTGTGTAATTGTTTCATTGTTTGAGCCGTCATCTGGGTGGCCCTGCTAAAACCCCGTAGGACATGACTGTAAATACCATATTTCACATAGGTGTATCGCCAGGGCCTGCGTTATGGGCATGCCTTAGGGGACCTGGCTCGCCCTACCGTACCTCCTTGCCCATCCAAATAAAATATTGAAATATTGAGAATTTATTTGACCAAGACGCGCCGACAGAAAGACCCATCAATCTCAGTTAAAGCATCCGAGCGAACGAAACAGCGCCCCTCTGTCTCAGTATGTGTAGACCACGTGTCTGATGCCGTCTGGACCAATAGAGTATGGAATGTAATACTATTTCTGTCCAGACAGCATCAGATACGTGGTTTACACATACTGAGACAGAGGGGCGCTGTTTCACTCGCTCGGATGCTTTTTCCAGGGATATAGGTTCAGCAGAGAGGAAGAGGCGCTCTCACCAAAATCTGTCCACTATAAGCCCAATGCGTTTCTATAGGAATAATATGCAGACCTAAGCTCGTTGCCTGCATTCCTGCCTTTGTGACAAAGACTCCTGAGCGTATTTGCAATGTGTTTACAATTGCAGCAGTATTTTCTTTTTTTCTATGATCAGCTTGTCAAAACAATTGACTGATTGATTGTCCATTCCATATTGTCCATTTAACTTTGACCTGTCCTGTTTTTAGGATAGGCTGTTGTTTGTTAACATGTAATCACATTCTTTATTTGATTGGGTGCCATTTAGGTTAGGTATTTGATCAGAGAAACTTGTATGGATAGAAAAATTTCTCATGACATTGTCTCTCCAGCCTGTAGGCTACAGAAAAGGACACATGCTCTTTCTACCATATGCTATATCTGCTACATGCTTTACGTTTGATCATTTTTTTGATGGAATGTTGGTGGAGTGTACAGCGATGCATCTCTCCAACAGCACCATAGAGAGGCACGCTGGGAATGGACAAGATAAATATTTAGCGTCCCTGCCACTTGTAGAGAGAAATGTTCATTGTTTTTGGGCAGAATTATGTGAGGTTTTATAATGTTGCTGGAGCTCAGAAAATGCTGCTCTCATCAGTCTGCCACCATGGGATGCCGCCTAATCCTCCCTAATGATTGGGCCGGCCCTGCACCCATTTAAAAGATGCGTGTACACATAGGAGGTCCCGTGAAAAAATGGTCCCACCTATGGAAATGAAATTCCCGTCCAACTGATTGGTTCTGGCGCCGGGTCTGTGTATTACACATTAAATGATCAGAGCATCCTGTTTTCGTGTCATTCTACAAGGGATTTGATTGATCTTATTGCTTTGCCACTTGTATGATTTGCATGTCAAAAAACCCACTGCTGGTCTACTGTACATCGTCAAGGTGAAAAGGACGGCCCTCTCCTTGGTCAAGGGCACACGTCAACACAAATGCAGTGACGACAGGAAGAACCAGCAACCTTTCCCATCAAAAATTCAAAATCACTCTCCCATTGTCCATATGGCATACCACATACATTTGAGTCATCATCAACATTATGGCTCCCGTGGATCGTCGCGTCTCGCTATAGCGTGCCGCTCGGCAGGCGGAAGAGTCCTTGAGGTGGATGGTTGACCCTGGCTACCCAGTAAACCTCTGCATCAACTGGGGGGTCTCGCCACTCACCAGTCTCTCTTCCACCTCTTAGATCCCCCCATTACCTCTCTCTCCTCCTCATACTCTTTTCCCACCATCTCCATCTCTCCTTTTTTATTTGGTCACTTAAGCCATGGATGGAGCTCGAGTCTCCATCCCCCGTTTTTCCAATCTCCTCTCAAATTTATTGGGTTCAGAGGAGGCCTTCCTGTCCTTCCGCCGGTTGGAAATAGAGATCAGAGGATCCATTACTCCGACAGAGATGGATGCAGGCCCCTGTGTGGCGTCCCCATAACAAGGATATCAAAGAGAGGTAGCCCCCTCTTTTAGACATGACCCCCATACAAGACTCCCCGGCACTCACCTCATTATGCAGCTTCCCTTATAGCCATTTTGATAAAAAAAAACAGTATGGAATGGTCCGAGCCAGAGCCCCTAACTACATGGCCATCCCATCAACATCACTTCCATTACAAAACATGAGATGCCGGGGGAGTCAAGGACAGTGCAGTAATAAATGAGGGTGGAATACATTGGGAATCATTGTCATACGGGTTAAGCATTATGCGGACTTCATTCTGCATTGGTAAATCAGTGGACAGCACTCATAACCCATGCAGTAATAAAGATATAGGTTGTACCAGGGCCTTGCTTGGGGTGAAACCCCCTGGTATGAAACATCATTGGGAGAGATTTCACGTGATGGAGGGGCGACGATATTGGTGAAATAATTACTACACGAGGCAAATGTGTTGCTTCTGCTACTGGTAAGCACACTTATCATTGGATTGAGGGTAAAAAGGTAAGAGTGTATGTTGACACAATGAATATTACATGTTGTGTAAAAGGCGGTTTTACACCCACATTCACTAACTTCCATCCACACTCCACTTTTACTGTAGCATCTTGTCATGCAAATGGTCTTCTGTTTGCAGTTCATGGTATCACAGAACATTGAATACGGTGAGTTACTGAGTACAGAGTAGTAGTCAGTAGTAGAGATTGTGAATATATACAGTTGAAGTCAGAAGTTTACATACTCCTTATAGCCTAAATACATTTCAACTCAGTTTTTCACAATTCCTGACATATAATCCTAGTTAAAATTCCCTGTTTTAGGTCAGTTAGGATAGTTTAAGTTTAAGAATGTGAAATGTCAGAATAATAGTAGAGAGAATGATTTATTTCAGCTATAGTTTCATTCATCACATTCCCAATGGGTCAGAAGTTTACATACACTCAATTAGTATTTGGTAGCATTGCCTTTAAATTTAACTTCGGTCAAACGTTTCGGGTAGCCTTCCACAAGCTTCTCACAATAAATTGGGTGAATTTTGGCCCATTCCTCCTGACAGAGCTAGTGTAACTGAGTCAGGTTTGTAGGCCTCCTTGCTCGCACAGGATTTTTCAGATCTGCCCACAAATTCTCTTTAGGAAGGAGGTCAGGACTTTATGATGGCCACTCCAATACCTTGACTTTGTTGTCCTTAAGCAAATGCCACAACTTCGGAAGTATGCTTGGGGTCATTGTCCATTTGGAAGACCCATTTGCAACTAAGCTTTTTAACTTCCTGACTGATGTCTTGAGATGTTGCTTCAATATATCCACGTAATTTTCCCTCATGAAGCCATCTATTTTGTCAAGTGCACCAGTACCTCCTGCAGCAAAGCACCCCCACAACATGATGCTTCCACCCCCGTGCTTCCCAGTTGGGATAGTGTTCTTCGGCTCCCCCTTTTTCCTCCAAACATAACGATGGTCATTATGGCCAAACAGTTCTACTTTTGTTTCATCAGACCAGAGGACATTTCTCCAAAAAGTATGCAAACCGTAGTCTGACTTTTTATGGCGGTTTTGGAGCAGTTGCTTCTTCCTTCCTGAGTGGCCTTTCAGGTTATGTCCATATAGTACTCGTTTTACTGTGGATATAGATGCTTTTGTACCTGTTACCTCCAGCATCTTCACAAGGTCCTTTGCTGTTGTTCTGAGATTGATTTGCACCAAAGTACGTTCATCTCTAGGAGACAGAACGCGTCTCCTTCCTGAGCGGTATGACGGCTGCATGGTCCCATGGTGTTTATACTTGCGTACTATAGTTTGTAATGATGAAAGTGGTACCTTCAGGCTTTTGGAAATTGCTCCCAAGGATGAATCAGACTTGTGGAGGACTACAATTGTATTTCTGAGGTCTTGGCTGATTTTTTTGCTTTTCCCATGATGTCAAGCAAAGAGGCACTGAGTTTGAAGGTAGTTCTTGAAATACATCCACAGGAACACCTCCAATTGACTCAAATGATGTCAATTAGCCTATCAGAAGCTTCCAAAGCCATGACAATTTTCTGGAATTTCCCAAGCTGTTTAATTAAAGGCACAGTCAACTTAGTGTATGTAAACTTCTGACACAGTGGAACTGTGATACAGTGAATTATAAGTGAAATAATCTGTCAGTAAACAATTGTTTGGAAAAATTGTCCTAAACGACTTGCCAAAACTATAGTTTGTTAACAAGAAATTTGTGGAGTGGTTGAAAAACTAGTTTTAATGACTCCAACCAAAGTGTATGTAAACTTCCGACTTCAACTGTATATATGTGTGTGTGCATGGAGGGGATGGTGTACTCACTGTAGGGTATAGGTGCCAGCTGGGGGGCAAGGAGAGGGTACTGGGGTCCCACAGGGGTAAGGGCCAGGGGCTCGTCAGTACTGCCCGAGCGCTGGATGGCAAGCTCAATCTCCTTATCATTCAAACCTGGAACAGAACAGACATTTACCACACAGGGTTTCATCAAAATGAAAGAAAAGTTATCTTGCAAATTCAGCAGGCTATGGTGTGAAATAGGCTATTAGAAGCGCTGTCTTTCTTTTATTACATATCGTTAATGCCGTCTTTGGTGTGCTTATCAATGCACAAGCACCTTTCCCCCCACTCCTATCAATAAAATAAATATATGATGTCATACAAAAGTTTTAGTGTGCGTGAAGCTTCAAATGCATTCGGTCATTACTAAATGTGTAATGTGATAGGTATTTTAATATTAATATTTTTTAACTCAAAAAACATTTGATTACTAAAATATTTTGGTCTTCCTCAAATGAAAGGAATGATGACGCAATCTTTGCAAGAGGGAGGGAATCTGATTCCATTGGCCCTCAACTCACGGCTCAGACACTTCATTCAGGATGAATGGAGTTAGCCCTGAGTTAGCCAACGCTTCATTGTCATAGAAATGTACCTGGCCAAAAGGAGAGCAACATTCATGTGAACTCAGAGTTGACCAAAGTTACCTCGCTCAGTAGGCCTTTCCACTCACAGCCCCAGTCAGTCCGCATAGGGGTTGAAAATGGAAGATTTGGTCACCGATAAGCGCATAAATAGAACATGTTTCATGATCTGAAATAAAAGATCCCAGAAATGTCCTATATGCACAAAAAAAAATGTATCTCAAATTTTGTGCACAAATGTGTTTACATTACTGTTAGTGAGCATTTCTCCTTTGCCAAGATAATCCATCCACCTGACTGGTGTGATTAAACAACATGATTATTACACAGGTGCACCTTGTGCTGGGGAGAATCAACGGCCACTAAAATGTGCAGTTTAGTCACACAACACAATGCTACAGATGTCTCAAGTTTTGAGGGAGCGTGCAATTGGCATGCTGACTGCAGGAATATACAGCAGAGAATTTAATTTTACATTTCTCTACCATAAGCTGCCTCTCCAATGTCATTTTAGAGAATTTGGCAGTACGTTCAACCGGCCTCACAACCGCAGACGACGTGTATTTTTCTATTTAATTTATTTAACTGTGTGGTGATGTGTGGGCTAGCGGTTTGATGATGTCAACTTTGTGAACAGAGTGCCCCGTGGTGGTGGTGGGGTTATGGTATGGGCAGGCTTAAGCTTCAGACAATGAACACAAGTGCCTTTTATTGCTGGCAATTGGAACGCACAGAAATATTGTGGCAAGATCCTGAGGCCCATTGTCGTAACATTCAGCCACCGCCATCACCTCATGTTTCAGCAGGGTAATACACTGCCCCATGTTGCAAGGATTTGTACACAATTCCTGGAATCTGAAAATGTCTCAGTTCTTCCATGACCTGCATACTCACCAGACATGTCACCCATTGAGCATGTTTGGGATGCTCTGGATCGACGTGTACAACAGCTTGTTCCAGTTCCTGCCAAATTTACCCCGCACGGACTCCCCCATTCTAGGCGCACCAAAATTACAAATAGTTTTTCCTGAAGTGCCTTGTGAAAGCCTAACACTGTAAGATCGCATTTTATGACTTAGCTAGTCATGTTGGCAAAAGAATACCCAGATTGCGATTTATAGGGTATTTCGATTGCGTAAACAACAACAGTTATTGTGTGATCGTGGGGAGGCATGGCTATGTTCTAAACAAAAAACTATAAGTGTGCTTGCTTCAGTTCCTCAATGCCACAGCTAGGAGAGCAAAAAATAAAAAAAAGGAATAATAATTTAAGTCCTTCTTTGAGTCATAAAAGTGCATTGAATTACTTAGGAACTGATAATTTCCCCATAATCTCCAAAGTGTTCTCTTTCAATTGCTACCATGGTTATGCATATGCTTTCTATATTTATTCTGTTAGAAAAATTTTAATTTGGCACTGTCCATGTAGGCCAATTCCCAAAAGAGTAAAGGGTTAACTCTTCAAACATGATTTGTAGTATAGGGCCCTGGGCTGGCTGGGTTATGCTTCCAACATGGTAGCTGGAATTGTGCAGTAAAGAATCATGTAAAAAATCAAATATCTTAGCTAGCACAGTACGGTTAGGGTACACCCTATAGTGTGAATCAGGCATTGGACAGCACCTCTTCAGTTACCCAGACATCTGCCTACAGCAGACAGCAGAGCAGGATCAAACAAAGAAAGCTGAAACCCCGTTCTCACTAACGGCCACCAAAGGCAAAGAAAATCAGTCTGTCCACTTCTCCAGTTATATTTCCCAGGTGGAGATCTCATACACCCCAGACAGAGAAAATGCATTATTTTAATTTCCTCATTGTGATGTAAATGTATTACATAATTTTGCAAATGCCAATATAACTTAATCTTCAGATCTTTTTTAATGATTTTAGTGATGATTAAATTGCAAAGAGCTCCCTAATGGAGAATGGGAGGGGGCTGGGGGGGGGGGGGGGGGGTCTTATTTTATTTTGTGGACTGAAAGGATTTTATTTCCGTCGCCATATGCTTCCATGGGTATGTGTCTCGTCTTTAATGAGCATCATAATCTAAACAAAGACGAATAATTACAACTTTCAATGAGCGTCTGAAAAAAGGCTGGCATTGTTCATTCCGAGATCAACCAAAACACAACAGTGGAGAACTAAAATCAAATATACTGATGTGACTCACTAGACAAAATAACAGAGTTGTGTTCAGTAGTACATACTGTAGCAAATGGCATATATAAAACACTTTGCAGCAGAAAACGAAAACAAGCATCTCTTATTGGATACGTTCAGTTAAGTACCTCCCAATTTCAAAACTTTTCCTCCCTACTGACCATGACTTTAAACACTTCCAATCAGCTGGCTCCATTGAGGCTTGTTGCTGGGGAGAGGTATAAGGGCTAAGGTGTGGACCATAAGGCACTTTCCTCTGTATTGCAATGTGTAGCATCACTGGCTTGCTCCTGCTACCATTTTACCTCCATTTCCTCGTGTGATTTCCCTGAGTGTGCTACTGGGCTTCCTGGGTTTCCCTTCCTCCTGCCTTCTGACAGAAAATCCCCATTGCCGAGATGGCCTTTTAACTTGGGCCATTCCCCTGGGCTTTGGACCATTCTACTCCACACAGCAGGCCTCCCTGCAGTGCTGTGTCATCCCAAATGGCACCCTATTTCCTATTTAGCGCATTACGTTTAGGGCGCTGGTCAAACGAAGTGCACTAAATAGGGAATAGGATGCCATTTGGTACGCACAACTGAGTTGCAAGAGAGTCAAGGGGGATGAGGTTTGCTTCATTTGAGACCGCTATTCTTATTTGCTGTACTATACAGGGCTGTGGGAATGGCGGAGAGATGATAAGAGGGTTGAGAGAGGAGAAGAAGCGATTTGTTGAGCCATCTGTACACACATCAGAGTCTGAAATCCATGTGGAGCTAATCATTACAATATCAACATGTGTTGTGTGACATTAACACACACACACACACCATTTCTTCTATTAAATGTCTATGAAATGAGAGAGCAATGACTGCCTGTTAACCAAATCATTTGAGAAGCATTGTGTCACCCAAGTACCTGTGTGAGTGCGATGCAGAAGACTCATAATTGCGGTCCCAAAAGATGTCAAATGAGTATTTACTGCCCATCTACAAACCCATCTTGATGAACAAGAATCAACCACAATCTAGCCCTCTTTTTGACATCTTCATGAGGGGCTCTAAAGGTTCTTGGAGAATCAACATGTGTGATGCTGAGAGGCACCTACAGTATTTAAATGCACCAAGGGCTTCAAATGGCCATGAAAATGGTTGAATAATTTAAGGCAAATATTGGCCAGCCTGTCGTCAACGGCGGGCCCTGAGTGCCAGGAAGTGGCCACCGCCATGTGCTGAGCTCGTGCAGTCAGGCTGCACTGTCCAATAAGCAATAATGTGTCCCTGAACTCCGGATTCATCTGACCACAGCAGACACAACAGTGGCAGATTATTGAGTGAGACATGCAAAGGTTGCATCCCGAATGGCACCCTATGCACTAGTTTTGACCAGGGTCCCTACAGGCTCTGGTCAAAACTGGTGCACTATACTATATATAGGGAACAGGGTGCCATTTGGAGCACAAGCCCATATTTCCATTTCACCATAGAATGAAAAAACATATTTTAGTACGCTGGGAGAGGTTCCCATTTTCCCTTTTCACCTTGAAATGTAGTTTCTCCAAAATAACTTTATAAAATGTCCTCTTAAAAATATGTGCATGTTAATGGTGTTGGACCTCTTTAATGTTGTTGTGTGTGCAGCACTATGAAAGGGCTTATTTACTTTACATCAAAATAAAATGCATGGAAATTCATAAAGCTGTTAGGTTTTCTTGTCGAATTAAAGCTTGCTCCACTATTGTGTGCTCTGATCCGTTGATTGTTCAGAAAAAGGCGACGACAAATGAAAGACACCTCATATCCATTTAGAAAAGAGAGAACAAGGTGAAACAGATTTTTACATATAAAAGGAAAAGCCTACAAAAAAGGATTGCGGAAATTTATTACGGGTTTCCAAACCTGTGGAATGACCCCTGGACCCCCATTTCGGATCGACCTGGCGAGGAGATGAATTTTTTAAGACATAAATTACATCTAATGACGACACCGTAAAAAAGAACAATAATGGAAAGCTATTCTGTATTTCATTATACTGTATTTGGTGCACCTGATACACGCCGCGCCTGTTTATGAGTCGCCGTATTAGCAGATGCTCAGCCGAAGCATTTGCTGTGACCTTGCCATTCTCATTGGGGCATGAAATTACGGTGCTGGCACCTCGATATTACAGCTATAAATACTGTAAACCGCATATCTGGCCTACGTTTTCTATTGTCTTTCAACATAAACCTGATCGGTATTTATTTAAAGGAAAACCCATTGCTCGTCACATTATTTACGCCTCTATTTTCAGTAGGCTCTTATTCTCAGGGCATTTTTTTAAGGGCAAAGGAGGCGGCGAGGCCCAGCCACCATAAAACACATTTTTCCAATTCTGGCACATCTGAACTTTATGGGTTAAGACCCGGCCCGGACAGCCAATTATAAAAATTGCTTACTAAAATATTTTGGGTGCTAAAAGGTGAATGCTTTTTTACTGTCCTACAAGGTGAATTATTAAGTTGCCCTTGAATGAAAATTACTTACATTATGAATATGAATTCTTTTAAATATATGTCAGGGGTCATAAATAGATGGAGGTCAATGGGTTATTGAAAGCCGGAGTGCAACTTTAACCTGTTTCTCATGCTGTGCTGGAGGAGATTCTAGTCATGTCATTTGGTGTCCCCGAGAATGGCACTATTGCTGCTTGAAAATGGCATGCCCTAAATAATGACCACTCTCATAGCTTATTCATTTATGTATTAAAAAAGAAGACTCTCCTCTCATTTCCCTGCTTTATCGCCTTGTACTGATGACAAAGTGGGAGAGAACCGGGGCTAGGTGGCGCCGTGGAGTAATTTATAACCACATCAATCCCTTTACCTTCTATGCAGGCCTTGGTCATTGCCATTTTTGTCCGAGAGGTGAGTCGCATAACCCCACTTGCAAACAACATCCTATTAATATCTGGAATGATGAACCTTATCCTTACCCTTCATATCAATAATGGTAATCAAATGTTCCCCATGACCCTCTATCAATGGCCCACTACTCAGGGTGAAACCTATTATATATAGTTACCTGCTGTATTACTTCTTCAGCTTATTGAGCCAAACAACTACTGGAAGCTTATTTTCAGAATAAAAATTATTATTTTAAAAAGTCTATATGATTATTCTGAATATGATGCCACAGTAGACATATCCCCAGTCTACCAGTCATTTTGCAACGTAATCAGGGCAGTTACTGCTTCCCTTCTGGACATGTATCAGTGTCTCAGCTAAAGGCCTGCTTTCAAAACTTGTCGAAAGAAGGCTAAGGGGTGTTTTCACTGTTGCCGAAATGAGATTTTTTTTTGTCGTTACATGTAGCCTACGTGTGCACTTGCTAGTTGCAAAGGGAAACCGTTGTGCCAAAATGAGGCACAGAGCTCTTCAGGTGCTGCAACTGTTAATTGTGGGGCCTAGATAGCACAACAGCCAATATGAGTCTGGAATACATTACCGCTCATTACAAAAGAGAAAACATACCGTTTAGATGGCAATTTCCCCCAAATCGTGCCTGTTGTGATTGGAAAACAACCATTGATGCGGACTATGTGGACTTATTCATCTTGACCCAAAGGGGGGTCGTTAAGCCGATGTACTGTTTATGGCACTATATAGCTTGGCACTGATTATATCCCTTATTTTGCATGTAAGTAGGGACAACATGAGTGGTCTATTATTCACTATATCAAGTCAAACGAAGGTGGAAAGGATCCTTTTGAAAATACCCCTGTAGGTTTAACGCTCAAGATCTCAAAACAAGTCAACTACCTGACACATAGCCATCAGCGAACATGCATAATTACATATTGATCTCAAAAATACCTATTTTTACTAGTTCTGGAGTGTCTAAGTTTCTAACATCTCCTAGAATAAGATATTTTAGACACTTTATTAATCAAAGAGTCATATCGGGGCTGTGAGAAATACTTCAGCACATTTCCCATTCATTCAGTGATATTGACCATATGCAAAACACAAAATGACATTTTTTTTCTATGCATATTGAAATAGAGCACATTATTACGATCTCCTTGGGGGGAAAAAGCTGAGAAATAACAAGAGGCATCCTTCAGCGTAGATTAGGCCACAAATCTGAAAGGAAATAATAATGTGGAGGCGAGATTATTGTGTAAAGAATCTGCAACATGCAATCAAAGTGTGCCCTGTTTTCCCCTTCATCAGCTGGCCAGCGTAAGTACTGGCAGAGAGAGGAATCCAATTTAAATTCCACTCTACCGGGTGATGGTATTGTTTCATTTTATGTGTGCTTTGACATTTCTGCCTGTTAATATAGAGTAAAATCGGGAAGTATTTACATAAATATGACATTAAACTCTATTAGAAATTAAGAGTGACATATATTTGTGCTCATAGCAGAAGGGAGGAGGTAATTGAGTTCCAGGGTCAAAAGGTTGAGAGAAGTGTTTGGTAGGCTGTGGATACATGGAGAGAGGAGGAGGAGGCAGTGACTATTGGACTGTCATCTTGTCCATCATCATGTTTGCCTTTGCTCGTAAAAGATGAGACAGACAACGGGCCAATAGTCACCACATTCATTGGTATGGGGTGTGGCCTTCTGCAAATTAAATAGGGGTTGACTCATTTCAATGCTGCTCTTACATGTGAATGTAGGCCTATTCATGAATTGTTTTTAGCAGAATAAGTGACAAACATATTTTAAAAGTATATACAGTTATTATGAAAGTATATTCTCTAACGGAACATAACTAAGATAAAAAATCTCAATGAACAATTTACCTTTATTTAACTAGGCAAGTCAGTTAAGAACAAATACTTATTTTCAATGACTGCCTATGAACAGCGAGATAACTGCATTATTCAGGGTCAGAACGACAGCTCAGGGATTCGATCTTGCAACCTTTCGGTTACTAATCCAACGCCCTAACCACTAGGCTACCTGACGATCCTTTAAAAATAAAAAAATCATTAGCTTGCTTCTGACTTACCTAGGATGTTTTCTTTTCAACCAAACCGTTTACATATCTGTTAGTTAGTTATTTAGCAAAATCCAGAATAATCTGTTTGGCATTTTTTGAGAATTTAGCAATGCTAGTGAAAACATATTGTACCAGCGAGGCATTCAAAAGCATGATTCAAGCAGGAATGGTTCAAATCTGCATTTCTTACTACTGAAAGCAGAGCTGTTTCTCCACGCTTTTGAATGAACCACTAACTGATGCAATCCACTTCCAGTAGCATTGCTACATTATCCAAAAATGCTAAGCAGGAGATTCTTGACATTGTTGAACCAACTAACAAATGTAAAAATGGTTTCGACAGTAAGTCAGTCAACACCCTAGGTAAACAAGAGATACAATTTTTTTTAAAGTTAACTATCACCTTAAACTTTAAATATGCCTTTGAGCAACATTATCCAATTGTTAGCTTATTATTTTAATCATATCAACACCAGTAGGCACCAGTGCCTAAAATTTTGTAAGAGAATTCTAAATTCTAACCCACTGACTTTGAATTGAGTCTGTTCTTCAGAACATTCCAGATCAACATCAATTGACATTTGGAAATGTTCTTGATATGATTTCAAATTCTAATAGTAGAGAAAATAGTGAACAATTAGTACAGTTTATTTTTTCCCTATCATGATGGGAAAGGATTCAAAATGGCATGACAATGATTTGAGATTCAAATATGTTTTAGTCTTATATCAAACCATTTGATATACAATAGGACATATCACATGACACATTTTACCCCTTGAAGAAAATGTACTTTGTAATAATATGAGAATTCTACCTTGTGTTGATAAGGTTTTAATAACCTCTGCATTCTGCATACCTAATCAATGAGTCTTGCAAATAATGCAGGCGACATCATCAAACGTAAGCCTATTATGCAGACCTTTCTGGCTCAGAGCTTTCTTTATTTGAAACTCTACCCCCCCAAAATATGTGCTAAATCTAACAAGAGCGAGAATGATGGGCATAACTCATTGGGAAGTCTTCTGCAATAACATGAATAAGGGCAAGGCAAACTTGCTTCAGTGAACTCAGCAGGACCATGAAAAAAGGAACATTTTATATGAAATTTAATAAACTGAAATTGGTTTAAGATTAGTCAGCACTTTGTCTAGAAGATTAGTTTCCCTCCTACCCTTCAACACATGCAAGGCGCTCACAAAGTGATACAGCATTGTGACATAATTACATTGTTCAAGGTGAAGCTCAGTAGAAATGGCTTTTTGCTTACAAGGCCATTTGAGAACATGCACATTTACAAATATCATAGTAACCTGGTGTTACTCAAAGGCAGTCCAGGGAAAAGAAACCAAAAGAAAACAACACTTGCTTCAATCCAATTTTGGGGTCACAGGGAAAAAGACCCTGGACCAACTGATGTCTGCTTTGCGATATTACAGTCGGGGTGTGAATTGGCTGAAGTGCTCTCTATTGGTAACATTACCATATACACTGAACAGAAATATAAACGCAACATGCAACAATTTCAAAGATTTTAAGGAAATCAGGCAATTGAAATAAATAAATTAGGAGCTAATCTATGGCTTTCACATGACTGGGAATACAGATATGAATGTGTTGGTCACATATACTGTACCTTTAAAAGGTACTTGATTGTGGCCACACTCCTCTTCAATGTCTGTGCGAAGTTGCTAGATATTGGTGGGAACTGGAACACGCTGTCGTACACGTCAATCCAGAGCATCCCAAACATGCACAATGTGTGACATGTCTGGCGAGCATGCAGGCAATGAAAGAACTGGGACATTTTCAGCTTCCAGGAATTGTGTAAAGATCCTTGCGATACGGGGCTGTGCGTTATCATACTGAAACAAGAGTTGATGGGGGCTGATGAATGAAATGACAATGGGCCTCAGGATCTCGTCACGGTATCTCTGTGCATTCAAATTTCCATCGATAAAATGAAATTGTGTTCGTTGTCCGTAGTGTATGCCTGCTCATTCCACAACCCCACCGCCACCATGGGGTACTCTGTTCACAACGTTGACATCAGCAAACCGCTCAACCACATGATGCCATACATGCTGTCTGCCATCTGCCAGGTACAGTTGATACTGCGATTCAACCGTAAAGAGCACACTTCTCCAGTGTGCCAGTGGCTATTGAAGGTGAGCATTATCTCCCACCGAAGTCATATATGACGCCAAACTGCAGTCAGGTCAAGACCCTGGTGAGGACGACGAGCACACAGATGAGCTTCCCTGAGACAGCTTGACAGTTTGTGCAGAAATTCTTCAGTTGTGCAAACCCACAGTTTCATCAGCTGTCCGGGTGGCTGGTGTCATATGTTCCCGCAGGTGAAGAACCGATTGTGGAGGTCCTGAGCTAGCGTGATTACACATGTTCTGCGGTTGTGAGGCCGGGTGGACGTACTGCCAAATTCTCTAAAACGAAGTTGGAGGCGGTGGTAAAGAAATTAACATTGCATTTTCTGGAAACAACTCTGGAGGACATTCCTACAGTCAGCAAGCCAATTGCACGCTTCCTCAAAACATCTGTGGCATTGTGTTGTTGCAAAACTGCACATTTGAGAGTGGCATTTTATTGTCCCCAACACAAGGTGCACCTGTGTAATGATCATGCAGTTTAATCAGTTTATTGATATGCCACTAGTGTCAGATGGATGGATTGTTTTGGCAAAGGCGTAATGCTCACTAACAGGGATGTAAATACATTTGAGAGAAATAAGCTAATGTGCGTATGCAACATTTGTGGGATCTTTTATTTCAGCTCATGAAACTTGGGACCAATATTTTACATGTGTTTATATTTTGATCATCATCCCTCAAGCATGTCCAAATGACTATTTTGCCCAAAGACGAAACATGCCAGGTTGTGTGTTTTATGTTTTCTCCCAATCTCTTGTGGATCCATGTGCCTTTACTATTTCAGTACTTAAATGACTAAAACCAGATAAAAGTATGAAGAAAAGATAATGGACCTATATATGTTTTAAATAAGATAATATTTGAGAACTAATAATCACCAAAATACAAACTAAATAGTCAAGGAGAATCCAAAATAAAATAAAAACTATGCATTTGTTAGATTTTGTTACAATGTTTATGTGACCCATGGCAAAATGTGTAGAATTGCAGGAAATTAGTTTTAAAACCGCCAAAATGCGTCACTGCAGTCAACTGGAAGGCTTCTAAAATGTTAAGTCAGCGACCATTACCATTGGCCAGGCCCATGACCCTGCCCCCAAACATTTATTTCTTACACAGAATAGAATAGGCTGACCTTTGTACTATGGGGGATAGTACAGTCGTGGCCAAAAGTTTTGAGAATGACACAAATATGAATTTTCACAAAGTCTGCTGCTTCAGTGTCTTTAGATTTTTTTCAGATGTTACTATGGAATACTGAAGTATAATTACAAGCATTTCACAAGTGTCAAAGACCTGTATTGACAATTACATTAAGTTGATGCAAAGAGTCAATATTTGCAGTGTTGACCCTTCTTTATCAAGACCTCTGCAATCTGCTCTGGCATGCTGTCAATTAACTTCTGGGCCATTCTTGCATAATCAGTGCTTGGCGTTTGTCAGAATCTGTGGGTTTTTGTTTTTCCACCCGCCTCTTGAAGATTTACCACAAGTTCTCAATGGGATTAAGGTCTGGAGTTTACTGGCCTTGGACCCAAAATACCGATGTGATGTTCTCCGAGCCACTTAGTTATCACTTTTGCCTTATGGCAAGGTACTCCATCATGCTGGAAAAGGATTTGTTCATCACCATTCCTGGATGGTTGGGAGAAGTGGCTCTCGGAGGATGTGTTGGTACCATTCTTTATTCATGGCTGTGTTCTTAGGCAAAATTGTGAGTGAGCCCACTCCCTTGGCTGAGAAGCAACCTCACACATGAATGGTCTCAGGATGCTTTACTGATGGTATGACACAGAACTGATGGTAGCGCTCACCTTGTCTTCTCCGGACAAGTTTTTTTCCGGATGCCCCAAACAATCGGAAAGGGGATTCATCAGAGAAAATGACTTTACCCCAGCCCTCAGCAGTCCAATCCCTGTACCTTTTGCAGAATATCAGTTTGTCCCTGATGTTTTTCCTGGAGAGAAGTGGCTTCGTTGCTGCCCTTCTTGACACCAGGCCATCCTCCAAAAGTCTTCGCCTCACTATGCGTGCAGATGCACTCACACCTGCCTGCTGCCAATCCTGAGCAAGCTCTGTACTGGTGGTTCCCAGATCCCGCAGCGGAGTCAACTTTAGGATGCGGTCCTGGCGCTTGCTGGACTTTCTTGGGCGCCCTGAAGCCTTCTTCATAACAATGGAACCGCTCTCCTTGAAGTTCTTGATGATCCGATAAATGGATGATTTAGGTGCAATATCCTTGCCTGTGAAGCCCTTTTTGTGCAAAGCAATGATGACGGCACCTGTTTCCTTGCAGGTAACGATTATTGACAGAGGAAGAACAATGATTCCAAGCACCACCCTCCTTTTGAAGCTTCCAGTCTGTTATTCAAACTCAATCAGCATGACAGAGATCTACAGCCTTGTCCTCGTCAACACTCACACCTGTGTTAACAAGAGAATCACTGACATGATGTCAGCTGGTCCTTTTGTGGCAGGGCTGAAATGTAGTGGAATATTTTGGGGGGGATTCGGTTAATTTGCATGGCAAAGAGGGACTTTGCAATTCATCTGATCACTCTTCATAACATTCTGGAGTATTTTGGAGTATATGCAAATTAGAAACTGAGGCAGCAGACTTTGTGAAAATTAATATTTGTGTCATTCAAAACTTTTGGCCACAACTATGTAAACTCCCGACTTCAACTGTATTTTCACACTACCGTTCAAAAGTTTTGGGTCACTTAGAAATATGCTTGTTTTCCCACGAAAACATACATGAAGTTAGATGCAAAATGAATAGGAAATTTAGTCTAGATGTTGACAAGGTTATGAATAATGTTTTTTTATTTAAATAATTGTGTCCTACAAACTCTGTTGTCTTCAAAGACCTTTGGCGTTCTAGTTGTCAATTTGTTGAGGTAATCTGAAGAGATTTCACCCCATGCCTCCTGAAGCACCTCCCACAAGTTGGATTGGCTTGATGGGCACTTACGTACCATACGGTCAAGCTGCTCGCACAACAACTCAATAGGGTTGACATCCGGTGACTGTGCTGGCCACTCCATTATAGACAGCATACCAGCTGACTGCTTCTTCCCTAAATAGTTTGGAGCTGTGCTTTGGGTCATTGTCCTGTTGTGGAGGAAATTGGCTCCAATTAAGCACAGATCACAGGGTATGGCATGGCGTTGCAAAATGGAGTGACAGCCTTCCTTCTTCAAGATCCTTTTTACCCTGCATATATCTCTCACTTTACCACCACCAAAGCACCCCCAGACCATCACATTGCCATGCCTGACAGATGGCGTCAAGCACTCCTTCAGCATCTTTTCACTTTTTCGGCATCTCACGAATGTTCTTCAAATTAGATTTGTCTGTCCATAACACTTATTTATTCCTCTGTGCAGTGTCTGTTATTTTGCCCATCTTAATCTTTTCTTTTTATTGGCCAGTCTGAGATATGGCTTCTTTTTGCCAAGGCCAGCATCCCAGAGTCGCCTCTTCACTGCTTTTTGCGGGTACTATTTAATGAAGCTGCCAGTTGAGGACTTGTGAGGCGTCTGTTTCTCAAACAAAACACTAATGTACTTGTCCTCTTGCTCAGTTGTGCACCAGGGCCACCCACACTTTCTATTTTGGTTACAGCCAGTTTGCGTTGTTCTGTGAAGGGAGTAGTACACAACCTTGTACGAGATCTTCAGTTTCTTGGCAATTTCTCACATGGAATAGCCTTCATTTCTCAGAACTTGAATAGACTGACGAGTTTCAAAAGAAAGTCCTTTGTTTCTGGACATTTTGAGCCTGTAATCGAACCCACAAATGCTGATGCTCCAGATACTCAACTTATCCAAAGGCCAGATTTATTGCTTCTTTAAATCAGCACAACAGTTTTCATCTGTGCTAACATAATTGTAAAAGGGCTTTCAAATGATTAATTAGCCTTCTCAAATTATAAACTTGGATAAGCTAACACAACGTGCCATTGGAACACAGGATTGATGGTTGCTGATAATGGGCATCTGTACGCCTATGTATATATATATATATATATATATATATATATATGTTTTTAAATAAGCAGTTTCGAGCTACAATAGTCATTTACAACATTAACAATGTCTACAATGTATTTCTGATCAATTTGATGTTAATTTAACATTTTTCAAAAACAAGGACATTTCTAAGTGACCCCAAACTTTTGAAGGGTAGTGTATAGAAAACAGTGGACTGCATTTGGACTTTAAAAAAAATAAAAAATAAATGTGCATTGTTTAAGAGTGTAAGGGTAAGAGCGAATTGAGTTATTGCACATGTGCAGTTCACACAGCAGGTGTTCCCTAACGGAAATATTAAAATAAATGCTAGAACGCGCCAATTGGATCGCACTAGCTCGTGCTTGGCACTGCCTACCTCCTTGCTTGTTCTGCCCACTATGATTAATTTGCTCCCATTGGAAACAACAGGCTCTCATCTATCTTGGGTTAGTTCTAAAAATCTTGGGTTAGTTCTAAAAATCTTTGGTGTGAGCATCAAACAAACAAAGGATTTTAAAGAAGAAAAGAAAGTGGATACATTTATTCTCATGAAGAGTGTAGTAAATGGCACTGGATTAAGAATAGTCCTTAGTTGCTGCTAATGAGAAGCACAAAGCAAGTACTTTTCAAAAGATATTGGAAGTCATTATAGCCTGCTGATGTGTGTAGTAGCAGCCGGTAACAATGGATTTGGTTTCGGGTTACCTCTGGTCATGGAGCTTTTAGGCTCACTTTTCACTGCTTTGCTGCTCTAATGACAGAAGCCAAATCCCTGAGCTCTTACTATGAATTAGTCCCCAAGTAAACAACTGTTTTGAAAAAGAGGGCTCATAAAGAAAATGGGCTCATAAACAAGCAGTGATCAGTTGTAGAACAATCTAAGCCAATGTCCTGGGTGCCACTGCCAACAATTCATGAACTACTTAAGGGCCCAAGCCATCTCAATCATTAAAAAGTCAGTGCAGCTTGTGAAGTTGGGGTGTCTTTATTATTTATTTTTCTTATTATGTGATTTAAATATTGACTGGCTATCATCAAGCCGCCCACTCAGGAAAAAACTACAAACCGTAACCAGTGCCTGCAACCTGGATCAGGTTGTCAGTCAACCTACCAGGGTAGTTACAAACAGCACAGGAATTACATCTTCAACATGTATTGATCACATCTTTACAAACGCTGCAGATATTTGCTTTAAAGTAGTGTCCAAATCCATAGGATGTAGTAATCACAATATAATAGCCATATCTAGGAAGAGCAAAGTTCCAAAGGTTTGGCCTAATGTAGTGTATAAGAGGACATACAAGACATTTTGTAGTGATTCCTATGTTGATGATGTAAATAATATTTGCTGGTCTGGTAGAGAGAATTATTTATTTCAGATTTCATTCCTTTCATCACATTTTCAGTGGGTCAAGTTTATATAAACTCAATTAGTATTTGGTAGCATTGCTTTTAAATTGTTTAACTTGGGTCAAATGTTTCGAGTAGCTTTCCACAAGCTTGCCACAATAAATTGGGTGAATTTTGGCCCATTCCTCCTGACAGAGCTGGTGTAACTGAGTCAGGTTTGTAGGCCTCCTTGCTCGCACACACTTTTTCAGTTCTGCCCACAAATGTTCTATACGATTGAGGTCAGGGCTTTGTGATGGCCACTCCAATACCTTGACTACGTTGTCCTTAAAAACTTATTATGGCTGAAATCCCGTTAACGGGATCGATTTGACAACAGCCAGATTCAAACAACAGAAATCTTATAATTAGAATTCCCCAAACATACAAGTATTACACACCATTTTAAAGATAAACTTGTTGTTAATCCAACCACAGTGTCTGATTTCAAAAAGGCTTTACGACGAAAGCATACCATGCGATTATGTTAGGTCAGCGCCAAGTCACCAAAAACACAGCCATTTTTCAGCTAAAGAGAGGAGTCGCAAAAAGCAGAAAGAGATAAAAATTCATCACTAACCTTTGATGATCTTCATCAGATGGCACTCATAGGACTTAATGTTACACAATACATGTATGTTTTGTTCGATAAAGTTCATATTTATATCCAAAAATCTCAGTTTACATTGACGCGATATTTTCAGTAATGTTTTGCCTCCAAAACATCCAGTGATTTTGCAGAGAGCCACATCTATTTACAGGAATACTCATCATAAACGTTGATGAAAGATACAAGTGTTATGCATAGAATTAAAGATATACTTCTCCTTAATACAACTGGTGTGTCCGATTTCAAAAAAGCTTTACAGCAAAAGCACACCATGCGATAATCTGAGTACAGCGCTCAGCCAGCATACAGATACCCGCGATGTTGTTGGGTCAACAAAAGTCATAAAGAGCAATATAAATATTCCCGTACCTTTGATGATCTTCATCGGAATGCACTCCCAGGAGTCCCAGTTCCATAATAAATGTTTGTTTTGTTCGATAAAGTCCATCATTTGTCCAAATACCTCCTTTTTGTTCGCGTGTTTAGTCCAATAATCCAAATGCACAAGGCGCGGGCACAAAGTCCAGACAAAAAGTCAAAAAAGTTCCATTACAGTTTGTAGAAACATGTCAAAGGATGTATATAATCAATCTTAAGGATGTTTTTATCATAAATCTTCAATAATATTCCAACCAGACAATTCCTTTGTCTTTAGAAATGAAAGAGAACGGAGCTCGCACTCACGGGCGCACGCGTGACTAAACTAAACTAAAGGCTTTCAGTCATACCTCTGGTTGAAACAGCTCTTATTCGCTCCCCTTTCAGTAGAAGACTGAAACAACATTCTAAAGACTGTTGACATATAGTGGAAGCATTAAGAAGTGCAATCTGACCCCCTCTTCAAAGGGGGGGGGGACACTCTTGACCCAAACTGCTAAAGACCTATATCTATCCTACCCTGCCTCTGATAGAGTTCAGTGTGTCAAATCGGAGGGTCTGCTGTCCGGACCTCTGGCAGTCTATGGGGGTGCCACGGGGTTCAATTCTTGGACCGACTCTCTTCTCTGTATACATCAATGTTGTCGCTCTTTCTGCTGGTGGGTCTCTGATCCACCTCTACACAGACGACACCATTCTGTATACTTCTGGCCCTTCTTTGGACACTGTGTTAACAACCCTCCAGGCAAGCTTCAATACCATACAACTCTCTTTCCGTGGCCTCCAATTGCTCTTAAATACAAGTAAAACTAAATGCATGCTCTTCAACCAATCACTGGCTGCACCTGCCCGCCTGTCCAACATCACTACTCTGGACGGCTCTGACTTAGAATACGTGGACAACTACAAATACCTAGGTGTCTGGTTAGCCTGTAAACTCTCCTTCCAGACCCACATCAAACATCTCCAATCCAAAGTTAAATCTAGAATTGGCTTCCTATTTCGCAACAAAGCATCCTTCACCCATGCTGCCAAACATACCCTTGTAAAACTGACCATCCTACCAATGTCATTTACAAAATAGCCTCCAATACCCTACTCAACAAATTGGATGCAGTCTATCACAGTGCAATCCGTTTTGTCACCAAAGCCCCATATACTACCCACCACTGCAACCTGTACGCTCTCGTTGGCTGGCCCTCGCTTCATACTCATCGGCAAACCCACGGGCTCCATGTCATCTACAAGACCTTGCTAGGTAAAGTCCCCCCTTATCTCAGCTTGCTGGTCACCATATCATCACCCACCTGTAGCACGCGCTCCAGCAGGTATATCTCTCTGGTCACCCCCAAAACCAATTCTTTCTTTGGCCGCCTCTCCTTCCAGTTCTCTGCTGTCAATGACTGGAACGAACTACAAAAATCTCTGAAACTGGAAGCACTAATCTCCCTCACTAGATTTAAGCACCAACTGTCAGAGCAGCTCACATATTACTGCACCTGTACATAGCCCACCTATAATTTAGCCCCTCTGTCCCTACGGTATTTATTTTATTTATTTATTTATTTTGCTCCTTTGCACCCCATTATTTATATTTCTACTTTGCACATTCTTCCACAGCAAATCTACCTTTCCAGTGTTTTACTTGCTATATTGTATTTACTTTGCCACCATGGCCTTTTTTTTGCCATTACCTCCCTTATCTCACATTGTATATAGACTTGTTTATACTGTATTATTGACTGTATGTTTGTTTTCCTCCCTGTGTAACTCTGTGTCGTTGTATGTGTCGAACTGCTTTGCTTTATCTTGGCCAGGTCGCAATTGTAAATGAGAACTTTTTCTCAACTTGCCTACCTGGTTAAATAAAGGTGAAATAAAATAAAATAAGTAAATAAATTAGCCTATCAGAAGCTTCTAAAGCCATGACATCATTTTCTGGAATATTCCAAGCTGTTTAAAGGCACAGTCAACTTAGTGTGTGTAAACTTCTGACCCACTGGAATTGTGATACAGTGAATTATAATTGAAATAATCTGTCAGTAAACAATTTTTGGAAAAATTACTTGTGTCACGTGCAAAGTAGATGTCCTAACAGACTTGCCAAAACTATAGTTTGATATCAAGACATTTGTGGAGAGGTTGAACAATGAGATTTAATGACGCCAACCTAATTGTATGGAGACTTCCGACTTCAACTGTACACACACACACACACACACACACACACACACACACACACACACACACACACACACACACACACACACACACACACACACACACACACACACACACACACACACACACACACACACACACACACACACACACACACACACACACACACACACACACACACATGGATTTAGTACTGTAGAAATTAGGTTGTGGTGGAGTAGGGGCTTGAGGGCACACAGTGCGTTTTGAAATCTGTGAATGTATTGTAATATTTTAAAAATTGTATAAACTGCCTAAATTTTGCTGGACCCCAGGAAGAGTAACTGTTGCTTTGGCAGCAGCTAATGGGGATCCATAATAAATACAAAAATATAACCTATGGATTAGGGGTAGTGCATATTAAAAAGAGAGATAAGACAACTCGCTGATGCTGCTCGCTGGGAGCATAAAATTACTTACAGTAGACAAACAGACATATGATCATATCTAATAATCATAATGTATTGTACTAACAAACTGATGAGCCGGCAAAGGACTCCCTCTCCCTACCTAATTCCACCTTCTAATGTCGTACCTCATATTTATGGTAACGGCTAAATTAAGTAAAAGGTTTAAAAATGCTGAAAGGTAATATCATTGGCAATTCCAGTGTAAGTGCAGGAGGGTTTGTCAATATTAATTTTCCTGAGCCCAAAGAAGCGTCCCGACTGGTGGGTCATTTATCCACAGAGCTTGAATCATGCACTCCACAGCAAAATCGACCACGATCCGACGCCCAGGGCAAAGAGCTATGGCCGTGACCTTTGACCCCTAAAAGCCAACCAACCTCCCAAAAAAGGAACATTGCATGAACATCTCTGGCCAATGTCCATCAGATTCCCGGCTTCAGCATCAACATGGATTGTCTGAACATCAATGCGTTTAAAAAGGATATACTGTAGAGGCCCTGTTGGGACTGATTAGGCTTTTGCGTTTACATATGGTATTGAACACATTTGAGACATTACTGGGGATTTTCAATACAGTATTACAACAATAATTAACTAGTATTTACATCAAAAACAAAATGCGCCACAAACGTCGCTCACCTTTTTTCTTCAGGAAAACTTTTCTGGTTTCCAGTGGACTTTGACGCACTTTATGGTTCTGTAAAAATTTCACAGCTGTGGCTATCTGTGGAAAACAAGGAAAGAATGTAGAAAAGGTTGGATTTCAACTTCAAGAATACAAAGATTATCCATCTTATGGCTGTATACAACAGCAAACAAACATTCTCACTCAGTCTAGACAGAAGTGGTAGCCTAGATTTGTTAAAACCCAGACATGGTATAAATTGATTTGTTTGAAAGTCACTTCTGAAAACTTCCCTGCACCGAGTATTAAGACCACCTGACCACTTTCTAGATAATTCCAGAGAATGACCAAATCAGCTGTTATAAAATTAGCCCATCAAAGAGTGCTGGACAAATGGAGTATGGAGCTTAATTCGCTATCATCCTCTTACAAGACAAACTTCCAGTCTTAAGTGCGTGGGGGAAGAAAATCTATACTTAATGCAGAGGTGATCATTTGTATCTAATAACTTAAGAATCCTTGGCTGAAAACTTCTGTAATTCTTCCAGTTAAAAACGCACCATGATCAAATCACTAAAGCCTAAATGTTGTAATGACTCGAGACGTTAATGCACTAGAACGTTAAATGGCATCAGAACATCAGTAGTTTCAAGTGCACGGCATTCATCAATTCTATTATGTTTTCCTTCGAGATGCACCTTAATTTCCCCCACTCCAGTTTGCTTTTCCAAGAATTAGAGAAAAAAAAAAACATCCTTAAATGCTATTAAAACATACATTTGAAGTGGGCGCCTTGAAGTGGTGCCTCTTAAAACAGATAAACATTAAATAACATGGAGAACGGGGGAAACACACACTGGCAAGGAGGGCTTAGATGACTTGTTATCTCACCTGTGGTCCCCTGTGATTCAATTGTAAAAGTCATCCCTCTAATAGGTTAAAAGGTTTTGATTACCCTTCCTTTTCTTGGAGTGTTGAAAGAAAAAAAAGTGACTGAGCACACTGCCAGTGGGTAATTCATTTTGGGTAATGCATTGCATATACTAAAGACCTGTTTCAATCCAAAATAATGACATTTTTAAACTCATCTAAAAAAGGGGGCAGCTATGGCAGGGAAGCAGTCTAAAAAGCCATATTATTCTGTGACAAAACACAGTGTGGTGTGGGTGTGATGAAAACGTACTACTCCTCAACATCTAAGTGTTGCCACGTGAAATGCATCCAAACTCAAATGATAGTGATCTATTATCAGCCTTAGACATCTGTGTTGTATGTCAGAGAGGTTGAGATATCTTTGAAAACATGACCATTATTGTTTAGTTATTCCTAAAGTGGCATAACATGACTTATTATAAAATACTAAGTTTAAAATGGGTCCAAGTTGTATCATTTTATCAAAAGGAGTAGACAAACCGTTCAGAAATATTTATTATCCATTTATTCACCATAACATTAGCATGACCTTTGATGTACACAAGGGTTGCACAAGGGGTGTGGAAATTCCTGGATCTCTATATGCTGAGGGCTTATTAAAGTCAGTCACCCGGAACCTTCATTGTGACAAGCAGATTAAACCATTTGCATGGTGAACCACCGACTGATGTTTGAGGAGAACATATATCTGTTTGATAACAAGATGGGAATATTCTGGCTTTTAGGATTCTGAAAGATCAGTTACTGATTCAGTGAGTGAAAAGGCCATAAAAATGTGCAGCTAAAGTAATCCAGGACAATAGGTAATGAATGAAAACTAGAAAAGTATGGATAACATATTGCTAATAAACTGAGGCTAACAAGGCTATAGAACCGCATTAATTGTAGTGACTGAAAGATTGAGACTAACCTAAATGTGGAAGAACACACTACATTTGTTTACATTATTTCCTTAAACTATAAATATTGTACAATTGACAAGTATCTTGTCATCTATGTTAAAACAAGAATGTTGTAATCTACAGTACGTGTCGACATAAAAAAAGAAAAAGCACAACATCAAAAAAAATCTACAAACTAATAAGTCAAAATGTTAATTTTAGTAAAATGGTTGCAGTGTATCTTCAGGGAGGGTAAAAGTGCTGTTCTTAGCAGATGACATAGCTGGTTTGCACAAGTTCCACCCAGACATCTCAATCAATTATAACCACATTGCACAGATTTCAGTCTTGTCTTGTTATTGACTTATAGATCATCCCTGCTATAGTGTACGGTAGCACATAATTGGGCTTTTAAGGGGTGGGCTGTATGTTAGTACAAGGCACATTTGGTTTGGCAGGATAAATATCAATTGAAATTAAAATGGTGGGTGTGTCTGGCTTTTCCGAATACCGGTAAATACCTTTTGGTTAGTTGAACAATCATTTTCTAATGCTTCTTGTAAAGCTAAAATTGCTAATGCACCAAAGTGCTCCATGTACTGACCAATAATCTTTACAAATGAGATAACCAATAAAGTGTCAGGTACAGCCGAAAAAGAGGCGAAAACTCAATCATAGGAAGAGATGAACACTAACCAATGTGCTTTAAGAGAGTGAAGTTGATGAGCGGACAAGATTACAGCATCATTATCGAGTTTGAATTGGCACTTTTTTTTTAAACCTTGAATCTTTACTTTAACATTTTGAAAAATGTCTAGCAAACCTAATTATGTTTGAACTAACCAGTAGAATGTTTTTTTCTCTCACTAGTAACAGCATTGAAGTAAAATATTGATATAAACCTATGAAAATTTACCAATGCACCATTATTAGTTACATTTTTGAAAAATAAAACACTTGGAAAATACTGACTAACTGGCTGGGAGGGCACTGTGTTTTTATTTAATCATTTCCTTGTTGTTGGTGGAGGTTTTTTGATGTTTAACTGTATGAATATATGAAACAATAAAAAAAAATGTTTTTAAAGGGATGCGTTGTTTAGAAATGCTGCCATACAACGGCCATATTGAAAAATAGGATTTCCTGACTGACTATATTTAGAGGTCAAGTGGGGTTTTTCATTTCACCTTTTAGTTTTCCAAGAGAAAAAGCACTCTTACAAAAGCTGAGAAGTGTAAAAGACTTAACACAGAAAACTTAAGGGATCAATGTTACAAAAGTAGAGGTGGAAGTGTGTGAAGATTGAGTAAGAATTGTCATATAGAATGAACAGGAACAGATTGTTTCCAAACTGATGGTAGTCTATACTAAAGCTATATCATACCCATGAAGGCACAGATGCAAAGTGAGGGAGGTGCTGAATTGATTTCATTATCAAAGTAAGACCACCAATAATGTGAACTTCGATAGCAACAATTCCACAGATCGTTGCTGTAAATGAGAATGTGTTCCTAGTCAACTTACCAGGTAAAAAAAAAGAAATGCCCAACATTGTCACTGAGCGCTACAGTAACTAGTTAATGTTAAAGGACCATCGTATCAAATAACATTTTATTTGTCACATGCTTCGTAAAGAACAGGTGTAAACTAACAGTGAAATGCTTACTTATGGGTCCTTTTCCAACAATGCAGATTCAAGATATTTTTTAAACATTTAAATAGTGACACGTGGAATAAATACACAGTGAATAACAAATAACAATAATGAGTAAAATTAAGATGGTTATATAGAGGGAGTACCAGTACTGATACTCCTGAATGACAATTCAGAATGAATCGTGAATAGTGATTAGTGAGAAAGATAGACACACAAATATCTTACCCCAAAGCCATGCTAACCTCTCACCATTACAATAACAGGGGAGGTTAGCATTTTTGGGGGGATATGACATTTGTGTGTCTAACTTTCTCACTCATCATTATTCAGATTAATGCATGACTATCCGTGATCATGGTAGCATCCACATTAATGTAGAGGTGTTTAGAAATGTTTTATTCTTATTTACAATAAAAGTGATTCCAAAATTACGCAACACATTATTTACCATTAATTTCTATTGGGCAGGTAGCCTAGTGGTTAGAGCGTTGAGCCAATAACCGAAAAGGTTGCTTGATTGAATCCCCAAGCTGACAAGGTAAAAATCGGTCATTTTTCCCTTGAGCAAGGCAGTTAAACCACTGTTCGCCAGGCGCCGAAGACATGGATGTCAATTAAGGCAGCCCACCGTACCTCTATGATTCAGAGGGGTTGTGTTAAATGTGGAAGACACATTTCAGTTGAAGGTTGTTGTACAACTGACTAGGTATCCCCCTCCCTTTCATTCAATGGGCACAAAATAATCTGAAACACAACCAAAACAAAAGATTTGTCCCAATGCATCCAACAAGTTTGTTAAGTCACAATCTTTTTTATTTTTTATTTTACCTTTAACCAGGCAAGTCAGTTAAGAACACATTCTGATTTTCAATGACGGCCTGGGAACAGTGGGTTAACTGCCTGTTCAGGGGCAGAATGACAGATTCGTACCTTGTCAGCTCGGGGGTTTGAACTCACAACCTTCCGGTTACTAGTCCAACGCTCTAACCATTAGGCTACCCTGCCAAGTCACAATCTTGATGTAATTATTGCGTGCTAAGTGAATTTGTCCCAATTCTTTTAGTCCTACAAAAATGGGGGGACTACGTACAAAAAAATGCTGTAATTTCTAAACAGTTCACCCGATATGGATGAAAAGAGCCTCTAGGGCTGGGCTGTATACCATATACTGGTATTGATGCATGGACCGGTTTGGGTTTTTACTTTATCTTCAATAACAGTATTAGAATGTTTGGTTTGTTAAATGTGATATGCCGTGTGTAACTTACATTTTTATAGTTTACTACACTACTTGAGTCATCTCTCTCGGCTCCCTCTCTCCATGCTGCTTTCCACACAGACCTAGCCCGTCACTCAAGGAGCGCATTTGTTGTTACTTCACCACAAGACACTTGCGTTCAGTCTGCATGGTCAATGCAGCCCATGCAACAATGTTGATGACAACAATGCTGTTTACACTTGCTTCTTAGCCGCTAATGATAATCGCTAGTTAGCTGGTCAGAGTAAACGTAGCTAGCTATACAGCCTGATACCAATGAGGGTGTAGAACTAAATCAGCATGTTGTCTGTGTAAAAGTATCTTCTAAATCAAAGAAGAATAAGCAAAGCATGAATATGTTAGCTACATGAAGTATATAAGAGAAAACATTTAATGTAGCCAAAGAATATAAGGTCACCCAGGAAACACTGACAAACACTTTGGTTCCTACCCTGTCACATGAACTCCTCCCTGGCATTTTTAGTCATTGTGATGTAAAATAACACTGTTTTTAAAGTGCCCACTATTACACTACATGGCCAAAAGTATGTGAAACACCTGCTCGTCCAACATGCCATTTCAAAATCATGGGCATTAATATGAAGTTGGTCCCCCTTTTTCTGATATAACAGCCTCCACTCTTCTGTGAAGGCTTTCCACTATATGCTGGAACATTGCTGTGGTGACTTGCTTCCATTCAGCCACCAGAGCATTAGTGAGGTCGGGCACTGATGTTGGGCGATTAGGCCTGGCTCGCAGTCTGTGTTCCAATTCATCCCAAAGGTGTTTGATGGGGTTGAGGTCAGGGCTCTGTGCAGGCCAGTCAAGTTCTTCCACACCCGTCTTGACAAACCCTTTCTGTATGGACCTCGTTCTGTGCATAGGGCATTGTCATGCTGAAACAGCAAAGGGTCTTCCCCAAACTGTTGCCACCAATTTGGAAGCACAGAATCGTCTAGAATGTCATTGTATGCTGTAGCGTTAAGATTTCCCTTCACTGGAACTAAGGGGCCTAGCCCGAACTACGAAAAACAGCCCCAGACCATTATACCTCATCCACCAAACTTTATAGTTGGCACTATGCATTGGAGCAAGTAGCATTCTCCTGGCATCCGCCAAACCCAGATAAGTCCGTCAGACCGCCTGATGGTGAAGCGTGATTCATCACTCCAGAGTCCAATGGCGGCAAGGA
Source organism: Oncorhynchus gorbuscha (assembly GCF_021184085.1). Classification (NCBI taxonomy): domain Eukaryota; kingdom Metazoa; phylum Chordata; class Actinopteri; order Salmoniformes; family Salmonidae; genus Oncorhynchus; species Oncorhynchus gorbuscha. The sequence continues at coordinate 79,014,326 of NC_060175.1, read as the reverse complement.
ATACACCACTCCAGCAGACGCTTGGCATTGTGCATGGTGACCTTAAGCTTGTGTGCGGCTGCTCGGCCATGGAAACACATTTCATGAAGGCCCCAAGTGAATAGTTACTGTGCTGACGTTGCTTCCAGAGGCAGTTTGGAACTCACTAGTGACTGTTGCAACTGAGGACAGAAGATTTTTTACAAGCTATTCACTTCAACACTCAGCAGTTCCATTCTGTGAGCTTGTGTGGCCTACCACTTTGCGGCTGAGCCGCTGTTGCTCCTAGGCGTTTCCACTTCACAATAACAGCACTTCTAGTTGACTGGGCCAGCTCTAGCAGTGCAGAAATTTGGTAAACTGACTTGTTGGAAAGGTGGGCTCCTATGGCGGTGCCACGTTGAAAGTCACTGAGCTCTTCAGTACGGGCCATTCTACTGCCAATGTTTGTCTATGGAGATTGCATAGCCGTGGCCTCGATTTTATACATCTGTCAGCAACGGGTGTGGCTGAAATAGCCAAATCCACTAATTTGAAGGGGTGTCCACATACACTACATGGCCAAAAGTATATTTTCAACTATAGAATTAGAATAATCATTATTTTTCCATGATTCCAACCGTTCACTCAAGGGTTTTGATCTAAATCTCAAGTCAAATCGCAATTGCAACATTTGGTTAAAAATAAGGCTTAGGTTTTTTGCCCATATCATGCAGCCCTATGTTGCAGTGTGGAAATTATCTTAAATGAGAGCAGAAAATGCAGAAATGTATGAAAATGCAGAAAGATATTTTGGGTTGAAGTTTAATTGAACAGTATGAAACAATCAAAATGGAGAGAGACCAATTGAAATCACTTAGAATAAATCAAATCTACACACAATACCCCATAATGACAATGCAAAAATGGATTTTTTACATTTTGCAAATAAAATAAAACAACTTCACATTTACATGAATTATTCAGACCCTTTACTCAGTACTTTGCTGAAGCACCGTAGGCTTTTTTGGGGGGTCTGAAAACTTTCCGAATGCACTGTACATGTTGCCATCCTAGGGTTACGCACTACTCAAAACAAATTTTGAACTGTTATTATTCAAAAACATCAAATACAGTCAATAATTTTAAAAACTGTGATATGATATTTTTCATAATTTAGAATTTATTTTATTATAATACCTTTATTTGAGTAGGCAAATCAGCTAAGAACAAATTCTTATTGGTGGCTTACCAAAAGGCAAAATGCCTCCTGCGGCGATGGGGACTGGGTTAGAAAATAAATTAAATAAAAGTATAGGACAACACACACATCACGACAAGAGAGACAATACATAAAGAAAGACCTAAGACGACAACATAGCATCGCTGCAACGTCTTCACTATTATTCTGTAATGTAGAAAACAGTAAAAATAAAGAAAACCCTGGAATGAGTAGGTGTGTCCAAACTTTTGACTGGTACTGTATATATAATTAGGCTACTTCAAGGAGAGGATCTGCTGATTTCCGCCTAAGTAGACATACCCAAGCTATTTACTTACATTTTTCATGAGATTTCCATAAACAATAACTGGTAATGTTGCATAGTCTTAGAAAGGTCTGGAACTCACCTTTCTTGCAAAAATGTTTAATAAATTGCTGAGGTGTACTTTTGAGGACACAATCTCAAGTACGTAGTGCAAATACTATAAAAATATGAAAAAGCATATATTTTTTCCCATTCAACAAAAAGTAGGGCAATAGGGCTTGAAATGACTGAAATGCTTTCTAAATACAGTAACAATCAATTGATAAACACCTTACTGTAAGATTTCACATTTCTTGCAACTGTCAAATAAATATGATCATACTTAGTGACTACATCATTGGCACTGTTCATATAAGTGACAAATGTTCTTTCTCCTTAACGTCAACTGAGTGGCACAGAGACGCAGTTCAAATGTGTGCAGACTAGTTATAACTTCAGCTTTAAACATGAACAGATTTTGTCAGTCTGTGACGAAGAGAAAGTGGTCTTGTTTACATTTACATTTAAGTCATTTAGCAGACGCTCTTATCCAGAGCGACTTACAAATTGGTGCATTCACCTTATGACATCCAGTGGAACAGTCACTTTACAATAGTGCATCTAAAACTTAAGGGGGGTGAGAGGGATTACTTATCCTATCCTAGGTATTCCTTAAAGAGGTGGGGTTTCAGGTGTCTCCGGAAGGTGGTGATTGACTCCGCTGTCCTGGCGTCGTGAGGGAGTTTGTTCCACCATTGGGGGCCAGGGCAGCGAACAGTTTTGACTGGGCTGAGCGGGAGCTGTACTTCCTCAGTGGTAGGGAGGCGAGCAGGCCAGAGGTGGATGAACGCAGTGCCCTTGTTTGGGTGTAGGGCCTGATCAGAGCCTGGAGGTACTGAGGTGCCGTTCCCCTCACAGCTCCGTAGGCAAGCACCATGGTCTTGTAGCGGATGCGAGCTTCAACTGGAAGCCAGTGGAGAGAACGGAGGAGCGGGGTGACGTGAGAGAACTTGGGAAGGTTGAACACCAGACGGGCTGCGGCGTTCTGGATGAGTTGAAGGGGTTTAATGGCACAGGCAGGGAGCCCAGCCAACAGCGAGTTGCAGTAATCCAGACGGGAGATGACAAGTGCCTGGATTAGGACCTGCGCCGAATCCAGGCACTTGTCATCTCCCGTCTGGATTACTGCAACTCGCTGTTGGCTGGGCTCCCTGCCTGTTTCAATTCTATGAAATTATTTAGTATTTTTTTGAGAGCTCTAAATCCAGCTGAGAACATCACAGCGAGATGAAACCACAACGGCTGGGTGGAGAAAGAGAAAATGTATTATTTGTCTGGATAGGAGCAAAAATTTGACATGTCACTCACTATGCAAATGTTGGGTCCGAAACCTGACACTTCAAGTCAGCTACGTGGAAATGGAGAGCAGACCGATGGGGATTTCTGGCACTATAAGGCACGGGACTCCACGGCATTCCCAGAGCGCTTTGTACACCAAAATGTCAGTAGGAACTGGTCCCGAACCGCACAACATCTAACAACACCAGCCCAAATTGAGTTACACTAAAACACTAGTCGTATTTTTCAGAGCAAATGTTTGGGCTTTTTTTTCTCCAAATAGTGGAGGTTTAGCATAACTGCCAAGGTCTAAACCGCATAAAATCTGCTCAAGTCATGGGGTAAATAAACATGATGTAAGAGGCATTTCAGTAAGTGAAAATCAATTCATAAAATGTTTCATTCATTAGAAGTTAACTTGCTCACATTAAACTCTGAGCCAAGTCATATATTCTACAAAAAAGGTATGTGTACATTATCTGCAATAATGAACACTATGAGAAGGACAGACCAACTAGCGGCCAGAGGAGCAACAATGGAGGGCTAAAATGAAATCATTAGCAAGTATAGGATTCAGTCTCAGTGCGAATCAATTCATTTCAAATTGGCCTGTACATTTGTGGAGAAGCACCCCTGATACTATAATAGGCTAATAGACATGGACAAAATTGTGTTAGGCTGGTCTCAAATTTCCCCCAAACAATAGTTTGCAGGACTGAAAAAAGAGAAAGAAGGAGAGGGAGAAAAATTAAGCTTATATTAATTAGGCTATATGCTTTCAGGGGCGATTCACTAACATGGATGGTTGTCTTAAATGCTTAACCCAATTGCTTTGTGTTACCAGAACCCTGCTAAAAGGAATGAGGTTTAATACAATTAAAGTATTTCCTTTTCTCTCTTAACTGGTTGATATACCCAACAGTGCTTTGACTCCATTTTATAACTCCATCTTTAAATGCCCTTCTAATTGTTACATCTTTCCCGCCTAATGTGACCTTTAGCTAAGGAAGCAGAGCCTCATGGGAGCAGCTGTGTGAAATCAGTGACCCTGGGAGACATGGAAGAGTGTGGTGAAACAGAACCATCTATGTGGATATCAATGCCAGCGCCACACAAAGTCAACATTATCTACAACAGCAGCTCTTCCAAAGTTTAAACATCCGAATGGTCAGGCAATGGCAATACCGGGATCTTTGAAATTGGACCTTTTATTTCATGTTCTGCGTTAAACTGTGGTTTAACTGTTCGGTGTCGGCTTGTTTGACTGTTTTGGATTGTTGAGGCATTCCCCGTTATTCCCTGTTGTTACCTCATATACCATGCATTAGGAATGTATTCAACCCCCCCCCAACATGTTGTTGCTTTACAGCCATATTTTTTAAATGATGGAGAAAAAAAAATCTTCATCAACCTGCACACAATACCCCCAATGACAAAGCCAAAACAGGCTTAGACATTTTTGCAGATGTTTTAAAAATAAAAAACAGAAATGCCTTATTTACATACAGTAAGTATTCAGACCCTTTGCTATGAGACGCAAAATTGAGCTCAGGTGTATCCTGGTTCCATTGATCATCCTTAAAATGTTTCTACAACTTGATTGGAGTCCACCTGTGGGTAAATTCAATTGATTGGACATAATTGGGAAAGGCACATATCTGTCTATATAAAACATCACACAGTTTAGAGTCCATGTCAGATCTAAAACCAAGCCATGAGGTCAAAGGAATTGTTTGTAGAGCTCCTAGACAGGATTGTGTTGAGGCACAGATCTGGGAAAAGGTACAAACACATTTCTGCAGCACTGAATGTCCCCAAGAACAGTGGCCTCCATCATTCTTAAAAATGGAAGAAGTTTGGAACCACCAAGGCTCTTCCTAGAGCTGGCCGCCTGGCCAAACTGAGCAATCGGGGGAGAAGGGCCTTGGTCAAGGAGGTGAGATCCCGATGGTCAATCTGACAGCTCGACTAAACAGGCCTTTATGGTAGAATGGCCAGACAGAAGCCACCACTCAGTAAACGGCACGACAGCCCACTTGGAGATGCCAAAAGGCACCTAAAGACTCACCATGAGAAACAAGATTCTCTGGTCTGATGAAACCAAGACTGAACTCTTTGGCCTGAATGCCAGGCATCATGTCTGGAGGAAACCTGACACCATCCCCAGGGTGAAGCATGGTGGTGGCAGCATCATGCTGTGGGGATGTTTTTCAGCGGCAGGGACTGGGAGACTAGTCAAGATCGAGGAAAAGATGAATGGAGCAAAGTACAGAGAAACCCTTGATGAAAACCTGCTCCAGATAGATCAGGACCTCAGACTGGGGCGAAGGTTGACCTTCCAACAGGACAACGACCATAAGCACACAGCCAAGACAAGACAGGAATGGCTTCAGGACAAGTCTCTGAATGTCATTGAGTGGCCCAGACAGATCCCAGACTTAAACCGGATCAAACATCCCTGGAGACCTAAAAATAGCTGTGCAGCGACATTCCCCATCCAACCTGACAGAACTTCAGAGGATCTGCAGAGAAGAATGGGAGAAACTCCCCAAATACAGGTGTACCAAGCTTGTAGCGAAGAAGACTCGAGGCTGTAATGGCTGCCAAAGGTGCTTCAACAAAGTACTGAGTAAAGGGTCTGAATACTTATGTAAATGCGATTGCAAATGTATTACACATTTTTTTTTAAATAATACTTCCAAAAACCCATTTTTGCATTGTCATTATGGGGTATTGTGTGTAGACTGGATTAAATGTTGTTTTTCTCATCATTTCAGAATAAGGCTGTAACGTGACAATATGTGTAAAAAGTCAAGAGGTCTGAATACTTTCCGAATGCACTGTATGAATCAAAACTGAAAAAGGGGTAGCGACCAACTTGTTTAAATGTGTAACATGCTCCCCTGCTAATGACAAAAGTATAATATAGTTCCTGTTTTACATCTGTTAAGATGCTCAAGAGGTATGGTGGGGTTGGTTTTCCAAGATATAGAATTTTCCAAATGTGGTTCATCTTTATTGAATAATCTTAACTTCTGAAATTAAAAAGGTCAGCGTGAACGTTTCAATGCATAAAAAGGGCCATGGAAAACTTCATTGACGTTTGGTTGGCAAAGGTTTAAAAATAACAGACAGGCTGCATGTGTGACAACTTTAGCCCCATGGGCAAGGCTACAAACATGACATCAACATCACATTACGCAATTTTAAAGGGGGGTGGTGGACGGAAATCAGTCTCTTGTGCGACCAGTGCACATTCAGACCAAACTTTCCATTCATAAGTATTTGCCTATCAGATGTTCTTCGTCACAACTAGGCCTAAGAGTTGAATTGGTCAATGCAATGGAACTTTGCAGGCTGGAACTCGTGTGAGGCCAGATCTAGACCCTTCAATCAAGCTGTCCCTCACAAAATAAATCTTTTAGATCAGCACAGATTATATCATGCCTGTGGACTCTTATTCTAGAAATCAGATTTTTTTATGAAATGTGTAAACACCCCCATCCCATTTATAGACATATTTCCTATCGAAAAAAGAACAGGGATATATCTACAGTTGAAGATAGAAGTTTACATACACCTTAGCCAAATACATTTAAAATCAGTTTTTCACAATTCCTGACATTTAATCATAGTAAAAATTCCCTGTCTTAGGTCAATTAGGATCATCACTTTGTTTTAAGAAGGTGAAATGTCAGAATAATAGGAGAGAGAATGATTATGCTTTAGTTTCTTTCATCACTTTCCCAGTGGGTCAGAAGTTTACATATACTCAATTAGTATTTGGTAGTTTTGCCTTTAAATTGTTTAACTTGGGTCAAATGTTTCACAAGCTTCCCACAATAAGTTGGGTGAATTTTGGCCCATTCCTCCTGACAGAGCTGGTGTAACTGAGTCAGGTTTGTAGGCCTTTCCAGTTCTGCCCACACATTTTCTATAGTATTGAGGTCAGGTCTTCATGATGGCCACTCCAATACCTTTACTTTGTTGTGCTTAAGCCATTTTGCCACAATTTTGGAAGTATGTTTGGTGTCATTGTCCATTTGGAAGACCCATTTGCGACCAAGCTTTAACTTCCTGACGGATGTCTTGAGATGTTGCTTCAATATATATCCATATAATTTTACATCCTGGCCATTTATTTTGTGAAGTGCACCAGTCCCTCCTGCAACAAAGCACCCCAACAACATGATGCTGCCACCCCCGTGCTTCAGGTTTGGGATGGTGTTCTTCGACTTGCAAGCCTCCCCTTTTTTCCTCCAAACATAACTTTGGGCATTTTGGACAAACAGTTCTACTTTTGTTTCATCAGACTACATTTCTCCAAAAAGTACGATCTTTGTCCCCATGTGCAGTTGCAAACTGTAGTCTGGCTTTTTTATGGCGGTTTTGGAGCGGTGCCTTCTTCCTTGCTGAGCGGCCTTTCAGGTTATGTCGATATAGGACTCGTTTTACTGTGGATATAGATACTTCTGTACCCGTTTCCTCTAGCATCTTCACAAGGTCATTTGCTGTTGTTCTGGGATTGATTTGCACCTTTCGGACCAAAGTACATTCATGTCTAGGAGACAGAACGCATCTCCATCCTGAGTGGTATGACGGCTGCATGGTCCCATGGCGTTTATACTTGCGTACTATTTTGTACAGATGAACGTGGTACCTTCAAGCGTTTGGAAATTGCTCCCAAGGATGAGCCAGACTTGTGGAGGTCTACAATTGTTTTTCTGAAGTCTTGGATGATTTCTTTTGATGTTCCCATGATGTCAAGCAAAGAGGCACTGAGTTTGAAGGTAAGCCTTGAAATACATCCACAGATACAATGATGTCAATTAGCTTCTAAAGCCATGACATCATTTTCTGGAATTTTACAAGCTGTAAAGGCACAGTCAATTTAGTGTATGTAAACTTCTGACCCACTGGAATTGTGATACAGTGAATTATAAGTGAAATAATCTGTCTGTAAACAATTGTTGTAAAACTTACTTGTGTCATGCACAATGTAGATGTTCTAACTGACTTGCCAAAACTATAGTTTGTGAACAATAAATTTGTGGAGTGGTTAAAAAACGAGTAATGACTCCAACCTAAGTGTATGTAAACTTACGACTTCAACTGTATCTATTAAGGGACGTGTTTCAGCAGGTTGAAGGCGTGCTAGCCTAATACGTGGCATTTCATGATGTTAGGATCATTACATTGAAACTTAGGACAAAGTGTCTGAAGTTCTCTCTTTGCCAGTTAGTTCACATACATTGAATCATTCACCTCCTAAAAATTGTGTAAGTTTGATGAGAAATATTGATAAACAATCAACATTTTGATGATCCGGTTAAGTTACACATTCAAAACAAAATCGGGTGTCTACTATATAAGGTTTACAGGCTATAACCCATTTTTAAAAAAGTCCATCTAAAATCTACAGTTCCTTAAGTAAACAAAAACTACAGTATTCAAATAAAACATCCCTCATGAAGTATTAACTTCATATTAATGTTATTTATTTCCAATGGCTGCATAGGGTCGAGTTAGCCTCACCCAAACACAAACATATGACTGCTTGGATAAATACATCCACATAGTGGTAGGGGCTGGGTCTGGTGCCGCCCCCATGACTAAAGACCACTACCCCTATCAGTGACACTTCACTTTCACTCACTTTGGCCAAAAGACCGGCATATATATCCCACAAATTTATTTTAATTCAGGTAAAAGGCCTAAACAAGAAGGCTGGGGCCGCTCTGACAGATAAGGGTCATCAGAGATTAAACTGTGGCACTTTAGATGGAGAAAGCAGCAGCGGTGTAGCACAACAAAACTACTCAGCCACCACAAACATTCAAGCCCCTTCTCAGCAGCAATCCAGTAATGGATACTTCCTTGGCTTCTCTATTGGTCAAAATGTTTTCATACAATAATTTAATTCAGAAACACTTTTACAAAGCAGGAGTGATCAATTTTAATTAGTTGATTTTTTTTTCTCAATCGCATAAAATGTAATGTACTGCCATCGATCTCCTTTGTTCTTTAATGCAGTGCCTCTTTCCTGTAATTTGAAGCTTTATTTTTTTTTTTACTCTTACAGTCAATGATGACATTTTGTGACAAGCAGCTCCACTTGTCTTTTATGAGCATTACCGGAAACAAAGACACATAAACGCAAATAGAAATAATTTAAAAGAATATAGTAAACTGAATGTGTTGCCACAATAATCATTTCCATTTTAAAAACGTAAAGTGCACACAGGAATACATGTACACTGTACAACAGGGGTAATCAACCTGGGATCTCCGGCCCCCTAACTTTGAAATGCATACCTTCAGTAGAAAAGAGGATAATATTTCCTTTCTAATGATTTCAACTCCTAATATTGAACAAATTACACTCACTGGAGTATCTGACATACTGTACAGCGCGTTCAGAAAGTATTCATACCCCTTCACTTATTACACATTTTGTTATGTTACAGCTTGAATTCAAAATAATTGATGAAATATATTTTACACACACAATAACCCATTATGGCAAAATGAAAATGAAATACAGAAATCTGATTTACTTAAGTATTCACACCCGAGAGTCAATATTTTGTAAAAGCTCCTTTGCCAGTAATTACAGTTTTGAGTCGTCTTGGGTATGTCTGTATCAGCTTCACACATTTTCTCAAGCTCTGTAAAGTTAAATGGGGATCTGCGGTGAATGGAAATCTTCAAGTCTTTCCATAGATTTTCAATGGATTCCAGTCTGGTCTTTGGCTGGGCCACTCAAGGACTTTCACATTCTTGTTCTGAAGCCATTCCAGCGTTGCATTGGCTGTGTGCTTGGGGTCACTGTCCTGTTGGAACTGAAATCTTTTTCCCAGTTTAAGGTCGTTTGCACTCTGAAGCAGGTTCTGATTTGATTTATTTCACCTTTATTTAACCAGGTAGGCTAGTTGAGAACAAGTTCTCATTTGCAACTGCGACCTGGCCAAGATAAAGCGTATCTGTAAACAGCCCATCTAAGTACAGTTGCAGTGATCTGTAAACTGCTCTGACATCTGGTGCTTAAAGTTAGTGAGGGAGATGTGAGTCTCCAGCTTCAGAGATTTTAGCAATTTGTTCCAGTCATGGGCAGCAGAGAACTGGAAGGAAAGACTACCAAATGAGGAATTGTCTTTGGGGGTGACCAGTGAGATATACCTGCTGGAGCGTGTGCTACGAGTGGGTGCTGCTATGGTGACCAGTGAGCTGAGATAAGGCGGGGCTTTACCTAGCAGAGACTTGCAGATAACCTGTAGCCAGTGGGTTTGGCGACAAGTATGAAGCGAGGGCCAACCAACAAGAGCGTACAGGTCGCAATGGTCGGTAGTGTATGGGGCTTTGGTGACAAAACGGATGGCACTGTGATAGACTGCATCCAGTTTGTTGAGTAGAGTGTTGGAGGCTATTTTATAGATGACATCACCGAAGTCGAGGATCGGTAGGATGGTCAGTTTTACGAGGGTATGTTTGGCAGCATGAGTGAAGGATGCTTTGTTGCGATATAGGAAGCCGATTCTAGATTTAATTTTGGATTGGAGATGTTTGATGTGAGCCTGGAAGGAGAGCTTACAGTCTAACCAGATACCCAGGTATTTGTAGTTGTCCACGTATTCTAAGTCAGAGCCGTCCAGAGTAGTGATGCTGGACGGGCGAGCACGTGCGGGCAGCGATCGATTGAAAAGCATGCATTTAGTTTGACTTGCGTTTAAGAGCAGTTGGAGGCACCGGAAGGAGAGTTGTATGGCATTGAAGCTCGTCTGGAGGTTAGTTAACACCGTGTCCAAGGAGGGGCCAGAAGTATACAGAATGGTGTCGTCTGCGTAGAGGTGGATCAGAGAATCACCAGCAGCAAGAGCAACATCATTGATGTATACGGAAAAGAGAGTCGGCCCGAGAATTGAACCCTGTGGCACACCCATAGAGACTGCCAGAGGTCCAGACAACAGGCCCTCCGATTTAACACACTGAACTCTATCAGAGGCAGGGTAGGATAGATATAGGTCTTTAGCAGTTTGGGTCAAGAGTGTCCCCCCCCCCTTTGAAGAGGGGGTCAGATAAGTAGTTGGTAAACCAGACGAGGCAATCATTTGAGAAACCAAGGCTGTCGAGCCTGCCAATAAGAATGTTGTGATTGACAGAGTCGAAAGCCTTGGCCAGGTCGATGAATAGTCATCAAGGATTTACAGGGGGCTGCAGGGGTGCGTGCTACGCAACTGCTTATAACTAACTAGACGTTAAGTATAACTATAAGAAATCTAAGACATGTTAAATAAAAAGACATCCACAGCTCAGGAATCCAGCTTTGCTAACTTGCTAGCTAAGAGGCCAGAAGTCAAGATCAAACTTTTTGGTTGCAGCAGAGACAGTCTAGCCTGAGTACCAGTCTCTTAAGCTAACATTTCTCTCCTTGCCACTCATTGTCATTGCCAAAGAGACTGGCATATCTACCATCTTCAAATATGAACATTCTATCATTAATGAGCTTGAGGAGAATAGAGGATTCGATAACCCCCACAGCTATCCTCCAACAATTATCCAAATATTGGAATGTTATCACTTTTCCTTCACAGAACACGTTGGTATCTGGTTGCGAAGCAATCCATTTTTTGTTTGTCCAGATGAAACTAGTCTGTCAAAATTTGCTAGCTCACGTCTAAATACATACTGCAATTCCAACCACAAAATCTATTTGCTTTGATTTTAAGCCTCGAAATACAACTTGCCTAACAGCTAAATGTTTGTTTTTGACTTTGTCATAATTATAATTCTATGAGGCTCTACATGTTGTCAAATGTTAATGTTATTTCCAATGAGCAACTCCACCGTAAATCCAGCTGCATATTAAACATTGAGGTTACCAAAGAGACTGGCCGTTTGGCAATGACAATGGACTGGCAAGGAGTGGAATGTTAGCTAAAAAGACTGGTACCCAGACTAGACATTCAATCCCTCCTGGATCGAGATCCCTGTTGATCCCTGTCCCAAATGGTTTTGTAAGTAAAAAATTATGATTAAAATCATTATTTTTATAGCACCCATTGTGTGCACATTTGGTAATACCGTATACCCTGGTATAGTACAGAAACGGTATTGACATCTGGATACTGCCCAACCCTAGTGGACTCCAAGTTGTAGTGACATCAAGGATGATCAAATGAAATTGGATGCGCCTGAGCTCAAGTTGGAGTGTCATAGCAAAGGGATATGAATACTTACAGTACCAGTCAAAGTTTGGACACGCCTACTCATTCAAGGGGTTTCCTTTTTTTTTTTTTTTTTTTTCTTCTACATTGTAGAATAAGTGAAGACATCAAAACTATGAAATAACACATATGGGATTATCTAGTTACCAAAAAAGTGTTAAACAAATCTAAATATATTTGAGATTTGAGAATCTTCAAAGTCGCCACCTGTTGTCTTGATGACAGCTTTACCAACTCTTGGTATTCTCTCAACCAGCTTCACCTTGAATGCTTTTCCATCTATCTTGAAGGAGTTCCCACATACGCTGAGCATTTGTTGCTGCTTTTCCTTCACTCCGCGGTCCAACTCATCCCAAACCATCTCAATTGTGTTGAGGTCGGGTGATTGTGGAGGCCAGATCTGATGCAGCACTCAATCACTCTCTTTCTAAGTCAGATAGCCCTTACACAGCCTGGAGGTGTGTTGGGTCATTTTCCTATTGAAAAACAAATGACAGTCCAAGTAAGCGCAAACCAGGTGTAATGTCGTATAGCTGCAGAATGCTGTGGTAGCCATGCAGGTTAAGTGTGCCTTGAATTATTTTAAAAAAAATCACTGACAGTGTCACCAGCAAAGCACCCTCACACCTCCATGATTCACGGTGGGAACAACATGCAGAGATCATCCGTTCACCTACTCTGCGTCTCACAAAGACACACGGCAGTTGGAGCCAGATTTCCACTGCTCTAATGTCCATTGCTCGTGTTTCTTGGACCAAGCAAGTCTCTTCTTCTTATTGGTGTCCTTTAGTAGTGGTTTCTTTGCAGCAATTCGACCATGAAGGCCTGATTCACACAGTCTCCTCTGAACAGTTGATGTTGAGATGTGTCTGTTACATGAACTCTGTGAGGCATTTATTTGGGCTGCAATCTGAAGTGCATGTAACTCTAATAAACTTATCCTCTGCAGCAGAGGTAACTCTGGGTCTTTCTTTCCTGTTGCGGTCCTCATGAGAACCAGTTTCATCATTGCACTTGATGGTGTTGGACGACCGCACTTGAAGAAACGTTCAAAGTTCTAGAAATTTTCCGGATTGACTGACCTTCATGTCTTAAAGTTACGATGGACTGTCGTTTCTCTTTGCTTATTTGAGCTGTTCTTGCCATAATATGGACTTGGTCTTCTACCAAATAGAGCTATCTTCTGTATATCAGCTCTACCACAACACAATTGATTGGCTCAAATGCATTAAGGAAAGAAATTCCACAAATGAACTTTTAACAAGGCACACCTGTTAATTGAAATGCATTCCAAGTGACTACAGTTGTGAGAATGCAAAGCGTGTTCAAAGCTATCATCAAGGCAAAGGGTGGCAACTTCGAAGAATCTCAAATATAAATATATTTTGATTTGTTTAACACTTTTTTGGTTACTACATGATTCCATATGTGTTATTTCATAGTTTTGATGTCTTCACCAATATTCTACAATGTAGAAAATTGTAATAATAAAGAAAAGCCCTGTAGCTGTGTACAAACTTGTGACTGGTACTGTACGTAAATGTGATATTTCAGAATTTTAGAGATTTCTAAAAACATGTGTACACTTCGTCAGTATGGGGTAATGTGTGTTATTTTATATCCATTTTGAATTCAGGCTGTAACAACATGTGGAATAGGTCAAGGGGTATGAATACTTTCTGAAGGCACTGTAAGGCTATGAAAAAGGACCAGCAAGAAACATTGGCTGCTAGTAAGCTTTCTTGACTTGACATTTTTGCCAACAGATGGTTAACCTTTGCTTAACCTGCTAAACATGTGCAATTAGCGAAAACGTGTTTAGAGTTAGCTTTCAAGTTAATAGGATATGTAAGGATAACCCTAAATAGGAAAATATTGCAGAAAATTAGCTTTAAAACAGCAACATTTTCTCTCAGCCTCGTGGAAAAATGCATAGAATAGCATGAGATTAGCTAAAAATCTTCAAATGTTTCACACTGCCCAATAGAAAAATTTGTAGGATAGGCTAATTGACATCATTTGAGTCAATTGGAGGTGTACCTGTGGATATATTTCAAGGCCTACATTCAAACTCTGTGCCTCTTTGCTTGACATCATGGGAAAATCAAAAGAAATCAGCCAAGACCTAAAAGAAAATGTTAAAAAATTGTAGACCTCCACAAGTCTGGTTCATCCTTGGGAGCAATGTCCAAACGCCTGAAGGTACCACGTTCATCTGTACAAACAATAGTACGCAAGTATGAACACCATGGGACCATGCAGCCGTCATACCACTCAGGAATGAGATGCGTTCTGTCGCCTACAGATGACAATACTTTGGTGCGAAAAGTGCAAATCAATCCAAGCCCTTGTGAAGATGCTGAAGGAAACAGGTACAAAAGCATCTATATCCACAGTAAAATTAGTCCTATATCGACATAACCGGAAAGGCTGTCCAGCAAGGAAGAAGCCACTGCTCCAAAACCACCATAAAAAAGCCAGACTACGGTTTGCAACTGCACATGGGGACAAAGATTGTACTTTTTGGAGAAATGTCCTCTGGTCTGATGAAACAAAAATAGAACTGTTTGGCCATAATGACTACCCTTATGTTCGGAGGAAAAGGGGGATGCTTGCAAGCCGAAGAACACCATCCCAAACCTGAAGCACGGGGGTGGCAGCATCATGTTGTGGGGGTGCTTTGCTGCAGGAGGGACTGGTGCACTTCACAAAATAGATGGTATCATGAGGCAGTAAAATGACGTGGATATTTTGAAGCAACATCAAGACATCAGTTAGGAAGATAAAGCTTGGTCGCAAATGGGTCTTCCAAATGGACAATGACACCAAGCATACTTCCAAAGTTGTAGCAAAATGGCCTAAGGACAACAAAGTATTGGAGTGGCCATCACAAAGCCCTGACCTCAATCCTATAGAAAATGTGTGGGAAGAACTGGAAAAGCATGTGTGAGCAAGGAGGCCTACAAACCTGACTCAGTTACACCAGCTCTGTCAGGAGGAATGGGCCAAAATTCACCCAGCTTATTGTGGGAAGCTTGTGGAAGGCTACCCGAAACGTTTGACCCAACTTAAACAATTTAAAGGCAATGCTACTAAATACTAATTGAGTGTATGTACATTTTTGACCACCTGGGAATGTGAAAAAAAAAAGTTGAAATAAATCACTCTACTATTATTCTGACATTTCACATTCTTAAAATAAAGTTGTTATTCTAACTGACCTAAAACAGGGAACTCTTACTGGGATTAAATCTCATGAAATGTGAAAAACTGAGTTTAAATGTATTTGTCTAAGGTGTATGTAAACTTCCAACTTCAACTGTAGCTGTTTTCCTATAAACAAATGCTTTCTTAAAACTTGCTCGGACCATACGGGGGGCAAATACTGCCCCACACCACTGAGTTAACACTTCCTCTTCCAATTATGAAGTGGGATGATCAAAATAATAAAATATTTACCATATCTTTTCACCAAATCATTTAGAAATGTTGACTACTTCTCCTTGCCAAGCCGTGACAAAAAAAAGTGTGTTTCGGTAACATATGATGGGGGTCCCTGGGTTGCCACTTTGCCTGGGCGGGGGTCCCTGGGTTGCCACTTTGCCTGGGCGGTGGTCCCTGGGTTGCCACTTTGCCTGGGCGGTGGTCCCTGGGTTGCCACTTTGCCTGGGCGGTGGTCCCTGGGTTGCCACTTTGCCTGGGCGGTGGTCCCTGGGTTGCCACTTTGCCTGGGCGGTGGTCCCTGGGTTGCCACTTTGCCTGGGCGGTGGTCCCTGGGCAAATAAAAGTTGAAGACCCCTACTGTACAAAAAACTACAGTAATATAAATTGTGATCATCACAGGCAGAAAACAGTTTGTAAAAGTGAAATTCAAAACAGAAGAAAAACAGCTGCAAAATGCACTGCATACCTACATTAACGTATAAGATTAATATTACATAAGTAAAGTGAATATACAACAGTATAATTCTGAAAAAAATATATATATTTTGTTTAATACATAAATACAACAAACCATTGCACACAAACAACATACTTGCTTATTGTCCAACACATCATGCAAACAAACACAATGGCATTTTTTAACTGCCACAGTATCTTGTCCTTCACATCATCAAGAAACTATAACCCTTCACATGCAATTAGTTGATTGAAGCAGAACGTAAACGGCACCAGTCGCAAACAATGTGGAGCTTGTGTCCAAGCGACGCACCACAGAAGTTGTTTTGTGGCGGCACAAGAGCCACCCTGTCACATGCAACTAACAGTGACAAGCCTATCCCCCTCCTCCGTCAGCCCCCTGAAACGCACACACGCGGGCACGTACGTGCACGTGACACCGATACGCACACATGCATGCAAGCACACACACAAACATACAGTACACACACACAGACACAAGGGACACATTGTGATAGGCATATAAAGCATAGTGCATTGCTGGACACGTAGCAGGTTGGCATCAGTTTGGGACCAAGTAACCTGGCCTGCCAAGACTGCTAATAAACATACAATGGAGGGGCAATTGACAAGAGAGGTGTCGTGCTATTGATCATATGATTCCTTTCTGAAGGGCACCGTGACACTAGGATGAGGGGATGCCCACAAAGACGACGCACTGACAGATTGTGACATTCCGGTTGACATAATCTTGCGTCTCCCTCGCGAGTCAATAGCCGAAGATGCTAATCGTGCGCCGTCTTGGATCAACAATTTCACGGTCTTCAGAAAGGGGAAAGGAATTGGTGGCATGACCCTCCACGCAGGGGTGAGAGCACTTCTCCTCAGGGAGAGCCACAGAGGGAGAAGGATGGAAGCCAGGCAGGCAGGCACATCGGGGCCTGGGCTGCGCCTGAATAGATTAACATCGCCATCTACTGGTCAGGAGTGGTTGGAAGCCGAAACTGGGAGTCCATGACGGCTCGGTCTCTCAGTAAGAGCCGTCAGAAGCGGTTAGGCACTCACCAAGACAATGGGCCTCGCATTATAATACGTACCTGGACAAAAACAACAGCCACACCATCAGGGGGGAAACCCAGGCAGTAGACCTGCCGCAGCACACTGAAGTAGTGAGCAGGCTAGGTCTGTTCCTAATCAAACTAACTGACATGGAGAAAAATGTTGGCAAAGTCTCATTTCTGGAGGCTTCTCAACTGCCAGTGTCTAACCTTAAGCGTTGGATTAGGAAGCAAACATTGCCATGTTTGAGACAAATGAGATGACAGCATCTGAGGAAAAGCAACAATCAGTCACAGTTATGCTAGTCCTCGCTTCTCAATCAAGATAAATTGGGTCATTGCATGCCTAAAAGGCTTGTGAGCAGTAATGTACACCCCTTTTGCCCTCAGAACAGCCTCAATTCGTAGGGGAATGGACTCTACAAGGTCTCGAAAGCATTCCACAGGGATACTGGCGCTTGTTGACTCCAATGCTTCCCACAGTTGTGCCACAATTGGCTGGATACCCTTTGGGTGGTGGACCATACTTGATACACACAGGAAACTGTTGAGAGTGAAACACCCAGCAGCATTGCAGTTCTTGACACAAACCGGTGCTCCTGGCACCTACCATACCCCGTTTAAAGGCACTTAAATCTTTTGTCTTGCCCATTCACCCTCTGAATGGCACACCTACACAATTCATGTGTCAAAACTTAAAAATCCTTCTTTAACCAGTCTCATCTACTTCATCTATACTGAACAAAATTCTAAACAGAACATGCAACAATTTCAAAGATTTTACTGAGTTAGTTCATATGAGGAAATCAGTAAATTGAAATAAATAAATTAGGCCCTAATCTATAGATTTCACATGACTGGGAATACAGATGTGCTTCTGTTGGTCACAGATACCCTAAAAAAAAATGGGCCTCACAATGGGCCTCAGACTCTTGTTACTCGTTACGTTTTTTCTGTGCATTCAAAATGCCATCCCTAAAATGCAATTGTGTTCACTGTCTGTAGCTTATGCCTGCCCATATCATAACCGCACCGTTAGCATGGGGCACTCTGTTCACAATGTTGACATCAGTCCACACAATGCCATACACGTGGTCTGCAGTTGTGAGGCCGGTTGGACGTACTGCGAAATTCTCTAAAACGACGTTGGCGGCGGCTTATGGTAGAGAAATGAACATTAAATTCTCTGGCAACAGCTCTGGTGGACATTCCTGCAGTCAGCATACCAATTGCATGCTCCCTCTAAACTTAAGACACCTGTGGAATTATGTTGTGTGACATAACTGCACATTTTAGAGTTGCCTTTTATTGTCCCCAGCACAAGCTGCACTTGTGTAATGAGCATGCTGTTTAATCTGCTTCTTGATATGCCACACCTGTCAGGTGGATGGATTATCTTGGCTAAGGAGAAATGATAACAGGGACGTAAACAATTTGTGTGTGTATTGAACATTTCTAGGATCTTGTTCCAGCTCTTGAAACATGGGAGCAACACTTTGCATGTTGCATTGATATTTTTGTTCAGTGTACATGGAAGTGGATTTAAAAAAGGGACATTAACAAGAGATCATAGCTTTCACCTGGATTCACCTGGTCAGTCTAGGAAAGAGCAGGTGTCCTTAATGTTTTGTACACTCAGTGTATACACTCAAGTTGAAAATTAAAACCAGTCCACGTAGCATGCCAAAGCTGAAGTGATACTCATAAAAGTGTGATATCGGAGGCGGAATCTCATTTTTCCCCTAAGTTCAGCCAGAATGCTCCTGATTTACTATATACTTTCAGAAAGCCTGTAGGCCTAGACAATGGTGCCAGCCTACTCTTTCCACCACAGTAATAAGATTATAAAATCAGCACTATTGCTTCTGTACTTGATGCGTCTAACAACTATCAACTTGAACTGGCATCTCCACCTCTATTACATAAAACTGTAGGAGTATATTGTAAGGTAGCAGATTGAGCATATCATTTGCAATAGCACTGCGGTTGACGGCACAAGGCGAATTTTGACAGTCACCCGCCACGAATTCAGCACACACTGTTGGTGAAAGTACATGTTAAGATTTCACTGGGCCTCAATAGTATGAGCCGAACAGACAGCCCAGCCAGCCACTCTAATATCACACAGGGTGGCATGTTACAGCAAAGGGGCTGAGTTGGCAAGACGCTCGACAGCAGACGCCCCACCTGTTCTGTCATTGTGTCGACCTAGACACATAGTAACACAACAATACCACTCTCCGCATTTCAAAAGCAGAGGCATTTGACGAACCCCCCTACTTCCCTTTTCCTGCCGCCCGATACTTAAAACCACTTTCTACAGGCTGGCGGGGGCAAAAAGTATGACAGGCTCACACAGAAATGGGGAGGGACACACCAGGGAGAAGTCACGTACTTATAATAAATTAGTCGGTCAAACAGGTTCTTGTTGAGCTGGTGGGAGAGATGGATAGAACAAAAAAAACATTTAATATATAGCCTGATCTACATGCATATCTTGGTTTCATGATCAAAATTCTGTGTCAAAGATTGATTTGCTTTGTCGGGTGCAGAGTGTTGAGGTGAAAAGTTAGAACAGATAGCGGTGACAGGAGAGGGGCAATGGAAAAACATGTCTTTCTGTCAAACCTTCAATTTTGAAGATGACTCGCACCAGAAACACTGCCACTGGGGCCCAGGGAAGTGAGCCAGTCCAGGTGTTTAATAATTGCGCAGTCGTGCCAATGGGTTGAAGAATGTGTCAGCCTTTGTTTATCTGCTGGTCTGGACTTGTGCCACACCTTAATGACAGCTCTTAACACTGCTCTTTCCCTATAGACTGCCTGTGGGCACATACATCTCCTGACAAGAGTCAGGTAGTCTACACTGGGAGTATAGTGGGTCTACCATATTATGGGGTGGCTGGCTGATGATGATGTCACGTCGGGCTACTGACAATGTCTGCTCTTCTCCATGTCCCCCAAAAGTGTGGGAAAGTCAGATTATCAGTGTAGATGTACATTTAAGGTCCAGAGAGAGGACAGGTCTAGTTTAACAAAATGAGACAGCTCCCTGACAAAGATCCAGCCTAAGCTAAGAGAATGAGACAGTTTTCAGAAAGCAAGTCTATACAATGACCCTGTCCGACTGAAAACAGATGATTTGGAACTGTCAGAAGTGACTTTGCCAGAAGGGCCCCAAGTGCTTCGTTCCAACAGTGTAAACCAACAAACGCTTAACTTCAAACGTTTGAATTTAATGTAACGCAGATCACCTCATGGTACAGGTGAGTGTTCGGTACGTACAGTATCTTGTCTATTGCCATGGTAGCCTAATTAAGGTAAAACATTCCAAATATTCTATTTGGAATGTTTGCATTCATTTTAAGCAGCAGACTTGAATTTCTACTCATTTATAGAGTGCTATCTTATTCTGATACCCTTGATAAAGTCATAATCTCGGGGCACCACACACAGAGAAACTCCAAAATCCTATTAGCGTTTCCCTTTCATTATTTTTCATCAAACTGAGAAAACTGACACGTATTAATTAATATCCATTACGTGTTTTTTTCCCTCTCTCCCCGAGAAGACGTTGTGGGGAAAAGAAGCAATTAGCTTAACAAAATAATCAAGAAAATATGTTTCAGAAATCCCTGATAAATGTCCTATGAGGTCCCATCTAAATGTAAGAAGTGTAATACATTCTTGCTGTCATATTCCATTAAACTGCTATTACAGTCTTGATAGAACTATTAGTCACTACATTATTAATAACATTAATGTATTTACATTTTTGGTGTACAAGCCTGCTTTCAAGCAATAATTTATGAACTCGACGTCAGATATGTTATAATGTTCCCCATCTACGGTCTTTTGTGTTTATTATTGATTGTGAAAACAGTCCGAATTCTAAGTTAAATCCCCCACCCGACTCCCCCTTTGTCTTAATGTATTGGAGTGGGGTCTTTGCATTAAGGGACTGAAATAAAGTGCATTTACATCTGAAGCATAACTTCATAATTTACATTCCAACATTTATTAGAGGTGACAAACGAGCGTTTGGTCCACTCATGCTTTTCCACAATGCAGCACTCATTCAATCCATATAAATTACAGCTGGGGTAGTGAGTGCAAGTGCAAATTATTTCATTATATTTATGCAGCACATGTATGAGTCTGTAGGGGGTTACCAGCATGAACAGACTCTGGGCTCTAGTGAGACTAACAAGGGCATTTCCCTTAAGTCATTGTGTAAATCTAGTAAAGACTGACTGATATCTGACTTTTAGATGGGGCCTGCATGGTCTAAAAAGACAGTTGTCCTACATGGTGTTAAAGGGGTAGTCATAATAAAAAGGCAGTCTTCTCAAATTTCAGTATTCTTTCAAAACTTAATTTAGAAATGTGTAGATTTTGAGATAATGGGTTACGATATAATTTGCAATATGGCAAGCCTTTGGCCTTTAGTTAGCAACATATGATCTCGCTTCTGAACATACATTTCCCTGTCTGGAAAACACTTTAAAGGGAAATTACATATTTAGATAGTGTACCTAAATATGTAATTATAATTATACTGAACTAGCCCTTTAAGTGAAGTGACTTTTTAGCTCTCCTTATTCATAGCTCGGCCTAATATTCTCCCACTAACCAGCACTAGCATTGCGTTACGTAATTAGAGAGCTCAGCAGCATTTTCAGAAGTATACAGTAGTTACAATTGCACTGAGGGAATCCCACCATTTAAACAAATATCTGGCGCTGCAGGGGAGCTGGCAGACAAATTAACAGCTAATAACTCACTGGGAAGCCAGATAAAGAATATATGAAAAAAAAAATCCCTGAAGTGTAAATTACTAATCATTTCTCTTATTTCCACAAAACTGAAAAAAGCCGTGCAACAGTGTAGTACAGGCAAAAGGCAGCTTTCAAGATTATGCTTTTTACACACTTGATCAAACCATCAGAAGAAACAGAATTCAGCATCAGTGGCGGCATTTGGAATATGGCCTGCAAAACAGTTTGGGCCTCCCCTACTGACAATGCTTTCAGGCCAGAGAAATGAACGAATGAACGAGAGAGAGCTTCAATCACCCTCCTGTTCATTAAAATCAGAGGACATCGCCAAAATGAAAAAGATGCTGACAAATCAAAGGGTCTCAGTACCTGAATTACCATAGTCATTTACTTATTAAAGCCAGGATGCTTGCTGTCAATCAAGAGGCATCACATCCCCCATTTGCGGCGGAAAGCCGGCGTAATTGCATCTCATACTAATCAACACAACTTGTGTAATTATGCCTTGAAAGTGACATTGGAGGCTGAGAGCGATGTGAGCAGTCTTGACAGCGTAGACATCTCTGATTCATCTGGAGATTTCAAGTCTCGCTGTGAGAAACGAGCCACTCACAGACCCAGGTTTCCCTACTCTCCGATTCTGCACACAAATGTGACGCAAATGGTAAATCAAGCCGAAATAATTACAAAGTGGAACAGTAGTGAGTGTTAAAACCCAACTCAATGATGATTCTTTCCCAAGCATATTGAGACAAACTAACAACGCCCTAATTAAAAATGTTTTAAAATTATATAATGTTAAGCAAACATATGACAGCTCACAAATTTATGAGAGAATTTGGAAATTATAGCTTTGTTACCATGTTGTTTGCATTAGTGTATTCGCTATGATTAACATTTCTACAAATAAATTCAAAAGTACTAATTAAAGTTGATGGAATTCTTCATAAATCATAGACTTCAATGTTTGAAAATTGAACTCTCCAGAAAGTGTCATTCTTTTGGGCTGCATCTGCCATTGCACTGTAACTTAGCCCACGGGTCAATGTGAGGTCAGAACTACTACAGCGAACAAGAGGCTCTCAACAGTTTACAATATGAAATCAATACGGCCTTACAATCAATACTTTACATGATAATTATTAGCGTAAACATTTTCACAGTTTAGAAAGAAAATAGGCAGCATTGGAAAAAAAGTGTCCCACTGCATTAGAGGGATTAAATATCCACATCCCTAGAGATGAACTCATGGATAACATTGTTATGTCTCAGCATCCAGTATGAAGGAAGTTGGAAGTAGTTTTGCGAGCCAACGCTAACTAGCATTAGGGCAATGATTGGAAGTCTACAGGAACAGCTATCGTTAATTAGCAAATTTGTTCAAACTGCACGCAGAGACATAAAAATGCTATCCACAAGTTCATCTGATTCTGGGTAAGTAGATAAAGGGCCTCATTGCCAAAATCCCCGAAGTATCCCTTTAAAGGAAGTGAGGAACACAGTTCTGGTGCAGCAGAGCAGAAACCACAAAACAGTAAACATTTGGCTTGGACTCCTCTCTACTTATCCTTTTCAAAGAGCAGGGTGGAACCATAAGAAAATCACCAACATCAGAAAGACTTTTGGCACACAGAAATAAAAAGGAAAGATTTATTAACAGACCTTTTTATAAGCGCAAGAATCCTTGCCTGTGTCATCCCTTCATCATGACCTCAATATTTCTCACATTCAAGAACCCGCTGGAGAAAGAGCATTTTGTGGCCAAAAGGGATGGGGGTGGGGAAGCCAGTCTGATTCGCCCACATTCTGGTCTAATGAGTCAAAAAGTGTGACCTGCACTTAAAAGGCCCAATGCAGTCAAAAATGTGATTTGTGTTTTATAAAAATGTGTTTTATATATACATTTCCACACTACGAGGTTGGAATAACACTGTAAATTGTGAAAATTATGGTAATGCATTTTTAGTGTAAGAGTTGAAATTTCAGCTTGTTTTGGTGGGATGGAGTTTTGGCCTCCCTGGTGACATCACCAGAAGGAAAAGTTAATAGATCAATAACAAAAAATAACAATTAAAAAATAATAATAATCACACCTCTGCCAATAACAGCTAGTTCTGTTACAATTCCTTCCCATTACACAAGTCCAATAAGGCCACTCACTCAGACTACTCTCAGAAAATTATTGCATGAGAAATTGGTCTTTGCTAAAGAAGCTATTTGTTTCTTTTTAACCATTTTAATAAAAAACTCACAGTAAAGGTACTTAATTGTTACTCAGAAATGATTTCATATTGAGATAAAAACTGCTGCATTGGACCTTTAAACAAGAAGTCCAAGCCAGGAGCAGTAAACTCATTTTTAGAAGCCAGCAGTGTCGGCAGACCTGGAAGATGTGCTCCGAGCATGCACGATAAATCTGACGTGAAATCATAATCATAAAAGCAATTAGCTGACCCTGCGCCACTCGTCCTTGGACATGACAGTGAGAATTCATACAGAGTCCTCTAAGGAGGCTACCAGGGGGGTGAGGGGGGGGGGGAGGACAAAAGTGCAACACAGCAACAATAAAACAGTGGGTCCTTCCTGTATCATTAACCACTGACACAAACACATCGAATAGATGCACAACAAGAGTGACTCAGAAAAATGGAGTCTCAGAGACAGGTTCACCAGGACCTAAGAAGTACACTCAACTAAGTGGACAACTTTGACAAGAGTTACAAAATGCACTGAAAGAAATGAGAAAAAAAAAATTTCACAACACAAACTCCATATGGTGTAATAATATAGCATTATGGTATATTGTGTGCCCCACAAAATACCATAGATTGTGTTCCTAGGGAGGCTCTGCAAAACAGTTTTTTTTTCTGTTCAATGTGCATGAAACCCCCACTCAATACGAAGGACAGATCTATAAAGCAAACACTAACATAGCTCGTCAGAACAAATGTCAGACTTACAATACATAGAGCATGAGGCGTCAGGCGTTGTTCAGATGCTTTTGCACTGAATTTTGATCTTTTTAAGCTCAGAGAGTGTTTGGGTAGAAGCAGCTAGAACCACCAGCTAACACACATACTCAGTCTCTCACACAATCATCAATTCCCAACCCAGTAATCACAGTAAGGCCGAAATACTGGCTGCCACCTAGTGACCGTCTTCTCCAATAATCATGAAATATCTCTGTGGCTCGCGCCCCCACTCTGACCATAATTCTCCTTTACTGCAGACAGCTCCAATAAAGGATTACAATTACAATTAAAGTAATGAGCAAAGAGGAAAAAAGACAAATCTAAAAGGAAGGTTCCCTAGACAAACTAAAGTGCAGCCTAGTTCTGACAGACTAAGTAACACCCTACTGGACCCATTACTGAATATCATTGCTTATTCTGTCGGAATAAGGAATATGGAGTGTTGTAACAGTTTGTTCAATATCAAAACACATAGGCCTTTCTAAATAAATTTGACATCAGTGAGAGGCTTCTTGTTTTCAGACATGTTGTCTTATGTTTAAAAAAAATTAAAATAGAGAAGATTTTCCTCCATTACAAAACTAGTACTGTAGCCTAGTAGTTAGCTAAATGTGGCAAGCTAGGTGACTTCAATGTGTTGGCTATTATTCACCCATATCTGATTGGTGTCAGATTTGTAGTCCTCAGTTTATAGCTTGCCGCTTTAAAAAGTTGTCAAATGTTTTACACATTTCAACAATTCTTCATTTGCATTTTGTTCAAATGTTGGCTATGGAGGACAAATATTATTTTTTAACTACTTGGGGGGGGGGGGGGGGGAATCACAAGTTAGGCTTCCTGATATCACTATCATGTCACATGGGCCTTAGACCCCAACAGGATCAAAATGTTGTTTTCAAAACAGGCATTTGAAGAACATACATGGCCTTCAGCACGTATTCACATTTTGTTGTGTTAAAGCCTGAATTTAAAATGGATTAAACTGAAAAATGTGTTCATTATTATTTTTATTATTACAAATTAAAAATTTAAATCTGAATCATCTTGAGTCAATTATTTAACCCCTTTGTTGTGGCAAGCCTAAATAGTTTCACTTGTAAAAAAATGTGCTTAACAAGTCACATTAAGTTGAATGGACTCACTCGGTTGTGCAATAATAGTGTTTAACAGGATTTTTGAATTACTACCTCAACTCCCTACCCCACACATACATATAATTGTAAGGTCCCTCAGGTTGAGCAACAAATTTCCACCACAGATTCAACCACAAAGACCAGGGAGATGTTCCAATGCCTCACAAAGGGCACCTATTGGCAGACATTTAATGGCTGTGACAGGACAAAACTGAAGATGGATCAACAACATTGTAGTTACTCCACAACACTAACCTTATTGGCAGAGTGAAAAGGAAGCCTGTTTGCAATAAGGTATAAGTAAAACTCTAACATTGGTGGCAAAGAAATTAACTTTATGTCCTGGATACAAAGTGTTATGTTTGGGGCACCACTTCATATTTTCAAGCATGTTGATGGCTGCATCATGTTATGGGTATGCTTGTCATCAGCAAGGACAAGGGATTTTTGGGTGGGATAAAAATAAACAGAATAGATCTGAGCACACGTAAACTCCTAGAGGAAAACCTGGTCCAATCTGCTTTCCAACAGACATTTGCTTTTTTTTCTTCCAATTTGACAGAGTAATTTGTGTATATTGTTATTTTTTTGTTAACAATCTATTTGAATCCCACTTTGTAACAATAAAATGTGTGGGTAAAAAGGGGTGTCAATACTTTCTGATGGCACTGTATGGCATGGGAACAGGGAAGAATAGCAGAAGAAAAGGGGAAAATGAGGTGGAGAGGTAGAGATAGACCAGGGGGAGCGGAAGCAGTCTTGACCCATGCCACTGGCAGTACTTCCAACGTATACGTTGGCATCTCTTCAGCCCCCCCCCCCAACTCCTAGGCTTTATGCATTTTCTCTCTCTCTCTAGCTAGCTAGCATGATGGTGATAGCAGAGGGGCTACGGAAATTCAGAGACTGCTGAGCCAAAACAGATCACTTCAAAGTGCCTTATTTAACGCTCGCTAAATTTTTCATCACAGTCGCTTAATATCCTGGGGAAGGGGAGCTTTTGAAGTTGTGTGAGACCGGGATGTTCTTCTTACAACTTTCCCCCCCTCCCATTACCTCCTCCCTCTGCTCCTCCAACCCATCACCCCTAAACACACATGCGCATATAGGCCTACTGTACACACACACACACTATACACGCACCCACACACATAGTTGTACACACACAGTTGTACACACACACACACACACACACACACACACACACACACACACACACACACACACACACACACACACACACACACACACACACACACACACACACGGTTCCCTGAGGGCCAGCTGTACACAACACTTCCACAGCATCATGTAGAGCCCCAGCCTATGCAGAGACACAGTATGGGAGACACAGCAGCCAGCCAGTGAGATTGAAACAACCTGCTCCTCTTCTCTTTCTTTCCAGAGGTCATGCCCGTTAGCATATCCACATTGAATGGTGCGAGCTGGGGTTGACAAACAAACATGGTTCTATTTTTCTGATGACAACGATTGGAGTTTTTTTTCCAGAGAACTAGATAGAATTGGGAGGGGGAAGGACAGATTTGATGGGGGGCAATGAGGGTAAAAGAAGCAAGATGGCGAGAAGGAGAGGCAGTGAGTGGCAAAGCGAGGACAGAGACGGGGGAGTGAATGAGAGGGACAACCCCAGCCCCCAAGGCAACAGCGGTAGCTGGGAGCGACTGACTAGTACTCCAGTGAACCGGAGGGAGCGCTCGGTCTGTGCCAGCCCGCTGAGAGAAAAACTGCAGGTCCAAACCTGCTCCTTCTCAGTGTCTCACCCTGGCCGAGGCGGTGGTGGCAGTGGCTTCACCCGAGCTACCGAGCCGTTCGGTGAACCAGGGCCCGCTGATCGGGCGAGGTGAGTCAGAACCTGTTAACATTGACTGGTGTCCCTAGCCTGACAATCAGACGCGTGCGTGCACACACACACACACACACACGCACGCACACATACCTAGAAGCCTCCTCCCTACAACCCCTGCCAGCAGTCCCCTTCCTCTCATCCAGATAAAATGCTTTCAGACACAAATTTCAATTATTCACCTCATCCAAATAATGCCATGTGACAAGAATTATCCCTACTGTAATAATCCACTTAACTGGGAAAGAGCAGCTCATCAAAAAGAGAAAGGAGAAAAAGAGGAGGGAGGGGGGGACATGTCAACCATGTCTTGAACCAGGACCTTCATAACAAGAATATATCCTCTTTTTAAGAATGGGGGAGAAGGCGGGGGTAACACACTTGGATAAAGATGAATTAAATTGAAATAAAGCCTAGGAGAAAACTACAACAATCAATGACCCCATGACAGGATTAAATCAGCCTCGGTAGTAGCGAATGAGAA
The DNA here is from genome assembly GCF_021184085.1 of Oncorhynchus gorbuscha. Classification (NCBI taxonomy): domain Eukaryota; kingdom Metazoa; phylum Chordata; class Actinopteri; order Salmoniformes; family Salmonidae; genus Oncorhynchus; species Oncorhynchus gorbuscha. Next base: position 78,986,092 of record NC_060175.1, on the reverse strand, counting down.
AGGTAAGAGTGAACACTAAGACAATGTGTCACAGATGTATTCAAGAATACATATCGGATCCCTGTTATGAGGCGCACCAGTGCGTTGACGTGTGTAAGATATTAGGCTACTAGTGCCACTAGGTTACTAGTGCGGTGGGTACAGTACGTGGACCCATAGCAAGCACCCATAGTGCCCAAACAGTCTCACAGACTGTCATGAGCGTATCTAAAGCAGTTTAGATACCTTTCACTCCACTTATCACTTTTGGCCAATTCCACAGTAACAGAATGATGTTGAAACTCAGATTTGTTTGTTTAAAATGTATGCCAAAAAAAACACAAAAAAACAATTATTGCAAAAAATTGTTTTACTTTCTGTAAAGTTTTCTGTGGAAGTCATTAAAAGTAGTCCTTGTGCATCGAGTCGTATGGTTTGTTTAACTTTGCAATCAATGTTCTTTTGTTTGAAATACATTTTTTAAAGGGGAAAATCTGTCTCTGCATCATTCTGTTACTGTAGAATTAATCTTACTCACACATTAGAACGACATTCGGACCACAATGGAGGTAGATCAAAGCTTTGTACAACAATTCAAACATCCAATCGACCCCTGACTTTAAAGAGACATATCAATGTAGCAGAACAGTTCAAAAAGTCCCTTTTTTTAATTCCTCAAAGACAAAACACTAGAAGTATCATCTTATTAAGAAGCCTATTAGATAGTCACTGGTTCCAAAGTGACTGTCAGATAATTGGTCCCCTTGAACAATGAATGATAGCTGGACAATCTTCCATCTTACAAGCTACAACAAAGTTCATGATAAGAATGAACATTCACTGCTTTTTTATTTTTAAGTGGACTGATATGTGGACTGATATGTAAGCTGCATAGCTCACATACTGTATCTGTGTGACAAGGTTTGTCTTAACTTAAACGTATCCTGTAAGTGACACCTTGTGTGGACAGGAGGCTACCTAAACAAGAATGACTACAATAAATATCCTTGGATACAACATTTAAAATGCAAGCAAGATCCTATGTGGTTGTTTGGTGTTGAAATGACCATTTACCTATTTCACTGTATTTGTTTTAATGGCCAATTCATCATGCCATTAAATTGTTGCACATCATGCCATTAAACTTACAACAACAAAAAAAACAGTACTTTAACAGCATTATGAAAGGTTTGAAAGGAGCACAGATTATGATGCAAAATAAAATGAGGCCTAACGGACTTATGTTAAGAATAAACTAACTAGCAAGGAAAACGCTTTTCATCTGTGGTTTAGGAGGAAAATCATACATGACATAAGGGAATAAAAAATGGAAACATGCAGGGCGTGGTAGTGGGCAATTAAAATGTAGTCCTACAGCCCCTTTGAAAGAGACTTACAACAGCTAATAAAAAGATAAGCTATTCAATACCAATCTGTAACACACGTTTACAGAAAATAAGAAGCATTCTTCCAGGAAAGGGTCATTTAATTTCACATCAGTCAAAGTCAACAAAACAGTGTTGAACTATCTAAACATGTTCATGAAAAACAGTATTTTTTGACTTATCTAAAATTTTAAGAAATCCTGTTTAGCCTTAGTTTTGATTGAATAGGGCTTTGTGTTCACTCTATGCATAGTGAAAATAGGACTAGAAATAAGCTGGTAAACAGTGGATGGTTTCACTTGGTTAGTTGTGCAGAACACAGTGATGTCATCTTACCAGTGCTTCTCTGGGGGCAACTTCATCTCTGGACAGAGCACGAGGCTGAAAACATGAACAGATGCTTGGATTAGAGCTCCACCTACTGGCAATGTGGAGTGTGCGGGTTGGATTTGTCTAATATTTCAGCAAATGATACTCAGAAGTACACTGCCACAGGGGACATTCATGTAGCCTGAATAGCCTATCTCTGTACACAGTCGGCACATGCTTGAAAATCCAAGATGCCAAAGGTTAGATGAACATGTGAATTACAGCAGCCTGAACAAAATATCTATATAGTATAGAAAAGCAGGTTAAGGACTATTAGATCTTTAGTATATTAGTCAGATAATACTAAATAGCTTAGGACTACACCATTTGAAGACTAAATATCTTAGTACAAAATCTAGGCCTAATTTATCAAAAGGGTTTCTAAAAACAACATTAGGCATGGGCCAACTATCAATAGCCTAATTAGAACAACTTTGTATTAAGAGGATATTGACATAGTACAATGGTAACATTCACAAAATGGAGAACAAAACATCCTTAACATTGTCAGGACATTTTATTTAGTGTATAATAATACAAATGTAATATATGTCCGTTTCGAGAGTCCCATGCCCAGAGGCCCAGGTCTGCCTGAAGGGTATGATAGGGTAGAAGACGACATTTAAGATAAGGTCTGAATCATTTACATTTCGGAAATCAAATTATGTTATCTTGTCTGTCTCAGTTCCGCATGTAGGCCTGACACTGTTAGTTCGGTCTTCACAGCAATGGATGACAAAGCAAATGTTGCACTAATTCATGGGTTGCTAATGTAAAGTAAGCACATTATTGAGGGCCTAAAACATTTAGGCTAGTCTAGTTGAATCAGTTGGAGGAAAAAAATCTTCAGACAGTTCCATTCACTTGTCACATTTCGGCCATAAACCTGATAAATTTCTGTAATACTGCACCAGCTATATTGTATTTGTAGTTCCTGAAGCATAGGCTTAATCTCCATTTTGACATTCTGTAGGAAACTGTTACATGACACGACTACGGCTCGGACCCAGGTCAACTCCAGACAGGCTACAATACAGTGTATTCGGAAAGTATTCAAACCCCTTGACTTTTTCCCACGTTACACCCCCCACCCCCCCATCAATCTACACATAACTCATAACCAAGCAAAAACAGGTTTATAGAAATTTTTGCAAATTTATTAGAAATAAACTGAAATATTACATTTACATAAGTATTCAGACCCTTTATTCAGTACTTTGTTGAAGCAACTTTGGCAGCGATTACAGCCTCAAGTCTGCCACTCCTACATTGTCTTGGCTGTGTGCTTAGGGTAGTTGTCCTGTTGGAAGGTGAACCTTCGCCCCCAGTCTAAGGTTCTGAGTGCTCTGAAGAAGTGTTTTCATCAAGGATCTCTCTGTACTTTGCTCCATTCCTCAATCCGGGCAAGTCTCCCAGCCCCTATCGCTGAAAAACATCCCCACAGCATGATGCTGCCACCACCATGCTTCACCGTAGGGATGGTGCCAGGTTTCCTCCAGATGTGACACTTAGCATTCAGGCCAAAGAGCTTAATCTTGGTTTCATCACACCAGAGAATCTCGTTTCTCACGGTCGGAGTCCTTTAGGTGCCTTTTGGAAAACTCCAACGGGCTGTCATGTGACATTTACTGAGGAGTGGCTTCTGTCTGGCCACTCTACCATAAAGGCATGATTGGTGGAGTGTTGCAGAGATGGTTGTCCTTCTGGAAGTTTCTCCCATCTCCACAGAGGAACTCAAGAGCTGTCAGATTGATCATCGGGTTCTTCATAACCTCCCTGACCAATGCCCTTGTCCCCCGATTGCTCAGTTTGGCCAGACAACCACCAAGGCTCTTCCTAGAGCTGGCTATAAACTTATTTTTAAGAATGGAGGCCACTATGTTCTTGGGGAACTTCAATGCTGCAGAAATGTGTTGGTACCCTTCCCCGGGTTGGTGCCTCGACACAATCCTGTCTCGGGTCTCTACAGACAATTGCTTCGGCCTCATGGCTTGGTTTTTGCTCTGATAGGCACTGACAAATAGTTAAGAAGTTAGATTAAACAACTCCTTTGTCAGATAAATGTTTTGAAATTAAACATGTATGGAAACAGGTGAATTAACACTCCTCAGTTAGCAGGCTCAAGCAAGCTAAAACCCACATGATGGCAAAAACTAACTAGCAGAAATTGTTAACAAGTTATAAATTATTAAAACATTTTTCTGTAGGCTACTATCTACTAGTTAACAAAAAAAAACATGTCATAACATATACTCACCCAGTATTGTAATCAAAACTTACCAGAAAGTGTGTCGTCCTTAGCTCAGACAGTGTAGCAGTATCTCATTTGTGTGCAAGATCTTGAGAATCAGCTGTACATGTGAAGGAATAATCAGCTGTGCATGCAGAGGGTTGCAATTCCATTGAATTGGGGATAGTTTATGCCACAAGACCTAGAATTGCCTTGTGTATCCCACAAAAAAAGGTTCCCCGTTAAGCTATTTTTTTATGAATTTAAGCAAAATTCCAGGACTCAACTTCCCATGGAAAATTTCCAGAAAAACCCTAGAGCTAACTGTAAAGTTTTCTGAAGGAGGAATAATGGTCTGGGCCTGTTTTTCATGGGCTAGGCCCCTAAATTCCATTGAAGGCAAATCTAAATGCTACAGCATACAATGACATTCTAGAACATTCTACGCTTCCAACTTTGTGGCACCTCTTTAAGGAATACCTAGGATAGGATAAGTAATCCCTCTCACCCCCCCCCTAAGTTTTAGATGCACTATTGTTAAGTGACTGTCCCACTGGATGTCATAAGGTGAATGCACCAATTTGTAAGTCGCTCTGGATAAGAGCGTCTGCTAAATGACTTAAATGTAATGTAAATGTTTGGGGAAGGCCCTTTCCTGTTTCAGCATGACAATGCCCCTGTGCAAAGAGCGAAGTCGATACAGAAATGGTTTATCGAGATCGGTGTGGAAGAATTTGACTGTTAGCATTAGCGGCGAACAATTAGCGCCTGACAAGATTTAGGGCAACTTACTAAGAAGAGACAAACTTGCTGATGTAAGAAACACAAACTTATCGTGTTATTATAGAATGCTAGTGGATTTAAATTAAGAAGCAAAGTGAAAACAGCATTGTTGTCATCAACATTGTGGTTGAGTAACATTGAATACACTCCTTGAGTGACAGGGTAGGTCTGGTCTGTGGCTAGGTCTGTGTGGATAGTGGCTCGGAGAGAAAGAGTGGAGAGAGATGACTCAAGTAGCGAAGTAAACTATGAAAACTGACACATGGCTTATCACATTTAACAAACCAAACCTTCAAATACCTCTATAGAAGGTAAAGTAAATATCATAAAATACGGTATACAACCTAGCCCTACTGCACAGAGATGTTGTCTGGTAATGGTATTGAAAACAATAAGACTGCCATGTTCAAATGAAACATTTCAGTCACTAGTCCATTTCTCCATCGAAGTCTTGGGCTTGTAGGACATTTCTTCTTATGAGTATTGCACCATTGGAATAGCCCTCTCAGATAGCTGGCATTTCTTAGACTATTCAAGGGGAGTTGGGTTGAAGCATTTAAGGTTGATAAGGTAAAACTTAAAAACAATCATCTCTAGCCGGCTTCCACACAGTACCCTGTCCTGAACCTTTGAGACTGCTAATGTAATAGTTTAGCTTCTGTCCCTCTCCTCGCCCCTACCTGGGCTCGAACCAGGGACCCTCTGCAAACATCAACAACCACCTACCACGAAGCATCGTTACCTATCGCCCCACAAAAGCCACAGCCCTTGCAGAGGAAGGGAAACAACTACTTCAAGGTCTCAGAGCGAGCGATGTCGCCGATTGAAAGGCTATTAGCGCGCACCCCGCTAACTAGCCATTTCACACCGATTACACTAACATATGTACATAGAGTCATTGATTGGTCACTGTAATAATGTTTACACACTGTTTTACCCACCACTATATGAACAGTACCAGACAAAAGTTTGGACACTTACTCATTCACAGGTTTTTCTTTATTTTTACTATTTTCTACACTGTAAAATAATAGTGAAGATATCACAACTACGAAATAACACGTATGGAATCATGTAGTAACCAAAAAAAAAGGTGTTAAATAAATTTGATGACAGCTTTGCACACGCCTGGCATTCTCTCAACCAGCTTCACCTGGAATGCTTTTCCAACAGTCTTGAAGGAGTATTGCTTCAGAATGCTAAGGTAACCATGCATGTTAAGTATGCCTTGAATTCTAAATAAATCACCGACAGGGTCACCAGCAAAGCACCTCCATGCTTCACGGTGGGAACCACATGCTGAGATCATCCGTTCACCTAGTCTGCATCTCACAAAAGACACAGCGTTTGGAACCAAAAACCTCTGGACTCATCAGACCAAAGGACAGATTTCCATCAGTCTAATGTCCATAGCTCATGTTTCTTGGTAGCAAGACGACCATGAAAGCCTGATTCATGCAGTCTCCAATGAACAGTTGATGTTGAGATGTGTCTGTTACATGAACTCTGTGAAGCATTTATTTGGGCTGCAATCTGAGGTGCAGTTAAATCTAATGAACGTATCCTCTGCAGCAGAGGTATTTCTGGGTCTTCCTTTCCTGTGGCGGTCCTCATGAGAGCCAGTTTCATCATAGCGCTTGATGGTTTTTGCTACTGCACTTGAAGAAGCATTGAAAGTTCTTGAAATTTTCCGGATTGACTGACCTTCACGTCTTAAAGTAATGATGGACTGTCGTTTCTCTTTGCTTACTTGAGCTGTTCTTGCCATGATATCGACTTGGTATTTTACCAAATAGGGATATCTTCTGAATATCAGAACATGATCAGAACATAAGTGATTGCATTAAGGAAAGAAACTCCACAAATTAGCTTTTAACAAGCCACACCTGTTAATTGAAACACATTCCAGGTGACTACCTCATGAAGCAGGTTGAGAGAATGCCAAGAGTGTGCAAATCTGTCAAAGGCAAAGGGTGGCTACTTTGAAGAATTTGATTTGATTTGACTTTGATTTGTTTAACACTTGTTTGGTTACTGCATGATTCCATATGTGTTATTTCATAGTTGATGTCTTCACTATTATTCTACAACTTAGAAAATAGTTTTTTTTAATGAAAAACCATGGAATGAGTAGGTGTCCAAATGGTACTGTATTTTAGTCTTTGTTCATCCTATATGTACACACATGTTCTATTCATATACTGTCCATACAGTCTATATACACACCATTCACATACAGTACATATATATTTCTTTATATTCCGGATTTTGACATCGACCGTTTTGATAGGTCTTAATTTCTTGTTCTTTTTTCTACTTTTGGATAATGTGTGTATTGTTATTGTATTGCTCGAGATTGCTGCATTGTTGGAGCTAAAAACATGAGCATTTCCCTGCACCTGCGATAACATCTGCAAAACTGTGTATGCGACCAATAAACTTTGATTGGAATTGCTTTCATAGAGGACTATTTTTAATTGTGAGGATGAACACACACTTTGTTTTCATCATGAGCAAACGTTATTGGTTTTCTACCCAAAGTTGCAAATCCATTTTATAAACACAGGAGACCAGGAAACTGGATAAAAGAGTGGGGCAGTATAGCAGGAACAGCTCAATTTAAAAGGTCAAAACTTGATACTATCATACTGTATAATGGGATATTAAGGTGAATGACTTAATTGACTAACATCTCTGAACAGGGAAAAGGACTCTAACCATCACCACATTTAATGGAAAAGCATTAGGCCACATGGTATGAAGAAACAATACTCCAAGCCACTGCTTCATACTACTTGTCAGACAGAGACAACTCCTATTGCATACTGGTCTTTGGGGTGGGCTTAGTGTAGAGTTTGAGTGGGGGGGTGACTTTTGACCATTTTTGGGAATTCCTCATGTCTTAATTATGGATGTTGGGTACTATGTTTGTTGAATATCATATGACTCCTTTAAAGTATGATGGCCAATTTGGGTGCAATCAATTTGCTTAATTTCTCAAAGATCAAACTATATTTCAACACACTTAATCAATGTGATTTCTAGCTGGGCAAGTGGGAGTGCGGTGGTAGCTCACCTATTCGTTTGCTCATCTATCACTGATCAGAAATATTTAGCATGCTATAACGTAGCCTAAATCAAGTGTAGGCCTATCATTTTGCTCGATCGCATATAGGCAACTCCAAAATCCTGCGGATGGTGTGAAATATCAACATGAGACTAAAATGTGTTCGAAGATTATAGCAATCTATACTTTCAATCTGTATTTTCACAAAGATACCTTCGATGTAAGACCCTACACCACAAAGCAGAGTGAGGGTAGGAAATATAGGTTGACCGATTATGATTTTTCAATGCCGTTACCGATTATTGGAGGACCAAAAAAGACCGATGCCATTTGAAATCGGATGATTTTTATATATATTGTAATAATGACAATTACAACAATACTGAATGAACAATGAACACTTATTTTAACTTAATATAATCCATAAATAAAATTATTTAGTCTCAAATAAATAATGAAACAGGTTCAATTTGGTTTGAATAATGCAAAAACACAGTGTTGGAGAAAAAAGTAAAAGTGCAATATGTCCCATGTAAAAAAGCTCATGTTAAAGTTCCTTGCTCAGAACATATGAAAGCTGGTGGTTCAATATTCCCAGTTCTTCAATATTCCCAGTTAAGACGTTTTAGGTTGTAGTTATTATAAGGCGTCAACTATTTCTCTCTATACCATTTGTATTTCATATACCTTTCACTATTGGATGTTCTTATAGGCACTTTAGTACTGCCAGCCTAATCTCGGGAGTTGATAGGCTTGAAGTCATAAACAGTACTGTGCTTCAAGCATTGCTAAGAGCTGCTGGCAAATGCAGTAAAGTGCTGTTTGAATGAATGCTTACGAGCCTGTTGCTGCCAACCGCCGCTCAGTCAGACTGCTCTATCAAATATCAAATCATAGACTTAATTATAATATAATAAACACAGAAATACGAGTTTTAGGTCATTCATATGGTCAAATCCGGAAACTATCATTTTGAAAACAAAACATTTATTCTTTCAGTGAAATAAGGAACCGTTCCGTATTTTATCGAACGGGTGGCAACCCTAAGTCTAAATATTGCTGTTGCATTGTACAATCTTCAATGTTGTTGTTAATTATGTAAAATTCTGGCAAATTAGTTGACAGTTCGCAACGAGCCAGGCGGCCCAAACTGTTGCATATACCTTGCCTCTGCTTGCACTGAACGCAAGTTGAAATTGAACCCAATTTCCCTAGTTAATATTGCCTGCTAACATGAATTTCTTTACACTAAATATGCAGGTTTAAAAATATATACTTCTGTGTATTGATTTTAAGAAAGGCATTGATGTTTATGGTTAGGTACATTTGTGCAAAGACTGTGCTTTTTTCAGCAATGTGCTTTTCTTAAATCATAACCCGTTTGGTGAAGTTGCAGTAGGCTGTGAATCGATGATAAATTAACAGGCATTGATTATATGCAACGCAGGACAAGCTAGTTAACCTAGTAATATCATCAATCATGTGTAGCTAACTAGTGATTATGTGAAGATTGATTGTTTTTTATAAGATACATTCAATGCTAGCTAGCAACTTACCGTGGCTCCTTACAACCTACTAGGTCCTTTTGACGCTGCACTCGCGTAAAAGGCAGTCAAGCCTGCCACAGTTTCCTCGTCGATTGCAATGTAATTGGCCATAATCGGCATGGAAAAATGAAGATTACCGATTCTTATGAAAACTTGAAATCGTCTCTAATTAAATCGGGATTAATCGGGCGACCTCTAGCAGGAAAGAGATGAAACGTGGATCAAAAAAGCATGGGCTTGCCATGGGCTCTGTTTCAACATATCCTTTTTTTATATGACAGCGGTTCCGCACGTTGTCGTGACACAAGTTGTGTGGGAAAAATATTATTTGTATTTTATTTTTTATATTTCCATTATATTCTTAGCCTTTGGTGTTGACTGTGATCAGGTTAGCCTAAGTCTGTCTTGTCTATTTACTTAACAAAATAACTATTGATTTCATGCGAATATGCCTTCTATTCTTTTGAAAATACATTTTATTATAGTGTTTCTTAGGACCTGCCTAAAATGAATTAATAATGGATTTTTTTGGTAATGGTGTATATTCAATGGATTTATTCAAATAGTCCACCCACATGGGACTACATCTCCTCCCAATCCAGCCAGTATATGCATGGAGAAAAAACATTATTATCCTGGCAAGAATGTGATAAATGAATTGGGCTCTAAAAAAAACATTGACCGATTATACTTTTTTTTTTACAGGCAACATGCCGTAAAGTCTGTCTGTAAAGGGCATACGTGTGTCTTTTTTATTTTAAAGCTTATTTCTCGCTGATATGAAAGATAAGGGGCATGTCAACATATGTTTAGAAAACCGGTTTGAAAGCTTTGACTAATTGCTTTTCTAAAACAAAACGTCGAAATTGTAGTTCGCATGGGGCCAAATGTGGGAAAATGTAAACGCTGAAAACCCTATATATGGAGGAGGATTTTCGAGCGCTATTACTTCGCTAGCTAGAGCATTGATATTTTCGATTCTCGTTGAACTATTACCTACCTAGACACCATGATAGCTACATGACTTTCACATGTATAGAAAGTATGGGTAGTGTCGTGTCGTGGCCTTCACCTGTCAACACAGAAACATTGAAACTTTTTCGAGCTAGCAAGCTAGACCAAGCTAGCAACTAACGTTAGCTGTCTAGCTTAATCATAGCTAATTCATAGGTTCAAGCAAATGTAATTCATAGGTTCAAGGAAGTGCAATATGCAACTACAAACCATTATATAAGGTATGAAAGTATAAATATAGACCTGTGTTTGCGGATCAGGTTGTTCAGAAGATGCCATCTTTCCCAGCCTACTCCTCTTCAAATCGATTCATTCGGGAACGATTGCTTAGGCCTGAATAAGGACGACTGGACTAAAACTCCGACATTATGTTTTTTTTTTTTTTTCGTTCCTTCTATTATGCTGAGGCAATAAAGTAAATATTATTTTCTGATTAGATCGAGATAGATATAGATATATAAATCAGTGGAGATTGCTGAGGGGAGTATTTGATACTACTTGATACTATTTGATACTCTATTCTACTCATTCCTCTCCAGCCATTACCACGAGCCCGTCCTCCCCAATTAAGGTGCCACCAACCTCCTGTGATATATATATATATATATTATTTTTTTTTTCTTATTCAACTTTGTTCAAAATCAGGTCCGTTTGACTTTAAATAGCAAAACAATACATTTCCCATGAGCTCAGGACTTCCGTTTTTGCGGATATGTCAAGAAGGTGCATACCGTAAACGACTGTTAGGTTTGGTTTATATATATATATATACACTATATATATATATATATATATATATATATATATATATATATATATATATATATATATATATATATATATATATATATATACACTATATATGCATTTATTTTATTACTTTTCAAAATCAGAACTTTGACTTTAAATCGCATAACACTACATTTCCCGTGACATCATGTCAGGATTTCCGTGTTCGCGTTTGAATCTGCCAAGAAGGTGCATGCAGTAAACTTCCGTAAGGTTATTTAACTTTCGGCATAACAAAAGAGTGATGTCTGAACTAAAACCTTGTAAGGTGTGTAATTTTACGCGTCAACAATCATACGGTTTGGTTGTTCCTTCTCTGGACCAACTAAAGATTAAAGGTACGCTAATGAACGTTGTAAACAGCTGTCTAGCCAACCACAACTAGCTAAGTTAGCTAGCTAAGGTTAGATAGCTACAGAAAAGTTAGTTTATCTTTGCGTGTGTTATAATAGTTTTGGTAGCTACTATAGATAGTCTTCCTGATGAGCTGGGAGCATGCATTCCTCCTTAATGAAGACAAGTGATTGTAACTACGTGTCATATAAATACAACCCAAATGCAGAATACATTTTGCTAGCCTAGCGCCAGGTAGGTAGGTATCTGTATGTAGCAGCATACGTTGCCACTGTATCAGCTGTTAAATTATATAATGTTTACAGTATCTATTATTCGTTCATTGGGAAATCAACTAGCAGTCAACTATGATCTCTAATCTTCGTGAATCATCACTACATTCTGGAAACTGTATGAGCAACATTTTGCTCTGTGTGCTCTACATATTCGACCTGTACAAACTTGATTGAATTAGATATGGCACCTCAGCAGACGGAGGTAAAATTAGTTGTATACTGGATATTCGGTGTATATCTGTGTTCTCTAGTCAATGGCTATTGAACCAACCATGCCATGACTATGAGGATAGTATATTCGGAATCAGGGGTGGATGGAACAATCCATACTTTTTTTCTTGTTTGTTTTTTTTGGGATATCGCCAAGGTCCTATATGATAAGGAATATTTTCTAAGTGAGAGAACATTACACCTTTTAATTTGTTTTTACATTTAACCTGTCTTCTCTTGAGATTAAAGTATTTTACTTTAAGATATGAATTGCCACAATTATGTTTGTTCTTAAAATGATGTATTTTATTAAAACATAAATAAAGTAAATAGCCTGAATTATCTTGAAAAAAAGTTACATTTTCCTATTTGTATGATTTAAAAATGTGTCTCTAAAATAAACAGTTGTTCATTTAAGTTCTGGGCCCATACATGTTAAAGGGAAATGTTTTTAAAAAATATATAAAAAAGTATTCATAATCTCCAGTACCACCCCAACATCAACATCCAATGACATCAGTGTGCATAGTGTGCTTTTAACCAGTTACAAGTAGACATTACCTACTAATTGTCTGCTAATTGGTTTATATCATTGGAAGCACTTGTCTTCCTCTATTGTTTTACTACAAAACATAGACATGTGCCACTTTAACATATGTTGATGTTGGGGTGGTGCTGGAGATGACAAACATTAAGTTGAACTATTTAGACTTTTTTTCACCTTTATTTAACCAGGTAGGCCAGTTGAGAACAAGTTCTCATTTACAACTGTGACCTGGCCAAGATAAAGCAAAGCACTGTGACACAGAGTTACACATGGAATAAACAAATGTACAGTCAATAACAATAGAAAGTCTATATACAGTGTGTGCAAATGGCGTGAGGAAGTAAGGCAATAAATAGGCCATAGTAGAGAAGTAATTACAATTTAGCAAATTAACACTGGAATGACAGATGTGCAGATGATGTGCAAGTAGAAATACTGGTGTGCAAAAGAAAGTAAATTAAAACAATATGGGGATGAGGTAGGTAGATTGGATGGGCTATTTACAGATGGGCTGTGCACAGCTGCAGCGATCAGTTAGCTGCTCTGATAGCTGATGTTTAATGTTAGTGAGGGCTATATAAGTCTCCAACTTCAGCGATTTTTGCAATTCGTTCCATTCATTGGCGGCAGAGAACTGGAAGGAAAGGCTGCCAAAGGAGGTGTTGGCTTTGGGGATGACCAGTGAGAAAAACCTGCTGGAGCGCGTGCTACCAGTGGGTGTGGTTATCGTGACCATTGAGCTGAGATAAGGTGGAGCTTTACCTAGCGAAGACTTCTAGATGACCTGGAGCCAGTGGGTCTGGCAACAAATATGTAGCGAGGGCCAGCCGACGAGAGCATACAGGTCGCAGTGGTGAGAGTGCTATATGGGGCTTTGGTGACAAAACGGATGGCGCTGTGATAAACTGGATCCAATTTGCTAAGTAGAGTGTTGGAGGCTATTTTGTAAATGACATCGCCAAAGTCGAGGATCGGTAGGATAGTCAGTTTTATGAGGGTATGTTTGGTGGCGTAAGTGAAGGAGGCTTTGTTGCAAAATAGGAAGCTGATTCTAGATTTCATTTTGGATTGGAGATGTTTAATATGAGTCTGGAAGGAGAGTTTACAGTCTAGCCAGACACATAGGTATTTGTAGTTGTTCACATATTCTAAGTCAGAACCTTCCAGAGTAGTGATGCTAGTTGGGCGGGCGGGCGGCGATCAGTTGAAAAGCATGCATTTAGTTTTACTAGTGTTTTAAGAGCAGTTGGAGGCCTCAGGAGTGTTGTTATGGCATTGAAGCTTGTTTGGAGGTTTGTTAACACAGTGTCCAAAGAGGGGCCAGATGTACACAGAATGGTGTCATCTGCGTAGAAGTGGATCAGGGAATCACCCGGAGCAAGAGTGACATCGTTCATATATACAGAGAAAGGAGTCGGCCCGAGAATTGAACCCTGTGGTACCCCCATAATGACTGCCAGAGGTCCGGACAACAGGCCCTCCGATTTGACACACTGAACTCTATCTGAGAAGTAGTTGGTGAACCAGACGAGGCAGTAATTTGAGAAACCAAGGCTGTTCAGTCTGCCGATAAGAATACGGTGAGCAATCCGGTTTCCGAGCTGGTCAGCCATGCTCAAGGTGCACCTCAGCCACACTCGAGGTACTAAACAATATCATAACTGCCACTGTGCAGCCGTCTGTGCAGCCGTCTTCATCGGCCTGGCCAAGGCTTTCGACTCTGTCACCGTACCTCGACATAGTCGAAAACCTTGGCCAGGTCAATGAAGAAGGCTGCACAGTACTGTCTTTTATCAATGGCGGTTATGATATCGTTTAGTACCTTGAGTGTGGCTGAGGTCACCTTGAGCGTGGCTGACCAGCTCGGAAACCAGATTGCACAGCGGAGAAGGTACGGTGGGATTCAAAATGGTCAGTGATCTGTTTGTTAACTTGGCTTTCGAAGACTTTAGAAAGGCAGGATGGGTTTGGGTCTAGATTGTCACCCCCTTTGAAGAGGGGGATGACCACGGCAGCTTTCCCATCTTTAGGAATCTCGGAGGATACGAAAGAGAGGTTGAACAGACTGGTAATAGGGGTTGCAAAAATGGAGGCGGATAATTTGAGAGGGTACAGAGGGTACAGGTTTTGCAGCTCTTTCAGAACATCTGCTATTTGGGTGAAGGAGAAGCTGGGGAAGCTTGGGCAAGTAGCTGGGCAAGTAACATGGCTAGCCGTAGAGAAATGCTTGTTGAAATGATTGATTATCGTGGATTTATCGGTGGTGACAGTGTTTCCTAGCCTCAGTGCAGTGGGCAGCTGGGAGGAGGTGCTCTTATTCTCCATGGACTTTACAGCTACAGGATGCAAATTTCTGTTTGAAAAAGCTAGTCTTTGCTTTCCTAACTGACTGCGTGTATTGGTTCCTGACTTTTCTGAAAAGTTGCATATTGCGGGGTCTATTTGATGCTAGTACAGGAAGTTTTTGTGCTGGTCGAGGGGGGTCAGGTCTGGAGTGAACCAAGAGCTATATCTGTTCTTAGTTCTAAAAAAAAAAATGAAAGGGGCATGCTTATTTTAGATGGTGAGGAAATTACTTTTAAAGAACGACCAGGCATCCTCTACTGACGGGATGAGGTCAATATCCTTCCAGGATACCCGGGCCAGGTTGATTAGAAAGCCTTGCTCGCAGAAGTGTTTTAGGGAGCGTTTGACAGTGATGAGGGGTGGTCGTTTGACTGCGAACTCATAACGGAGGCAGGCAATGAGGCTGAGATCAGCAGAGGTCAAAACCGCAGTGGATTTGGAGGGCAAGTTGGTCAGGATAATATTTATGAGGGTGCCCATGTTTACGGATTTGGGGTTGTACCTGGTGGGTTCCTTGATAATTTGTGTGAGATTGAGGGCATCTAGCTTAGATTGTAGGACTGCCGGGCTGTTAAGCATATCCCAGTTTAGATCACCGAACAGAACGAACTCTGAAGATAGGTGGGGGGCAATCTATTCACATATGGTGTTCATGGCACAGCTGGGAGCTAAGGGGGGTCTATAACAAGCGGCAACATTGAGACTTATTTCTGGAGAGATGGATTTTTTAAATTAGAAGCTCGAACTGTTTGGGCATAGACCTGGAAAGTATGGCAGAACTTTGCAGGTGATCTCTGCAGTAGATTGCAACTCCTCCCCCTTTGGCAGTTCGATCTTGACGGAAAATGTTGGATGGAATTCTCTGAATATTTGATGGCCTTCCTAAGCCAGGATTCAGACACGGCAAGGACATCAGCATTAGTGGACTGTGCTAAAGCAGTGAGTAAAACAAACTTAGGGAGGAGGCTTCTGATGTTAACATGCATGAAACCAAGGCTTTTATGGTTACCTCTCTTACTGTCATTGAGTAACGATAAGAGAGCTTGCATCTCTGGATGCACTAGTTATGCTGGGTGAGGTCACCGCATGTGTGGGAGGTGGGACAAAGGAGGTATCTGAGGCATGTTGAGTGGGACTAGGGGCTCCGCAGTAAACTAAAACAATGATACCTATCCTAAACTACAGCATACAAGTCATATTGATATTAGAGAGAGACATAAAGAAATCACAGGTGTTGATTGGAAGCGCTAGCTAAGACAACAAGAGGAAGAGAACAACATCAGTTAAATCAAATCATTTGTATTTGTAACTATGTCATTTATACAACATTTTAAAGAAAAACCTGTTTAACAACTAACCCACATTTCTTCTTAAATAATCTTGTAAGAGTCTGATGACTAACGCAGGCTTCAAGCTTCCTTTTAAGTAATTTTTTTGCAGGTAATCGCCATAGACTACCAGTATGCAAATTAGGCAGTCAAATGAATGACTATCTTACCGATGCAATTCGTTAGGCTACTGACGAGTCACTAAAATAGCAACCAAAAAACAGCATTGTGTGTGTTTGTGGAAAGAAAGACAAAGATCATAGACCATAGCTATGATTGTAGCTGCTTGTCCTTGATATGGGGCAGCACTGGATAATTTCCATAGTCATGGCACGCCATTTATATAAGAGCTATTAACGATTTGAAATCTTAAATCTGACTTTTTTTTTAATATTTGATGTAATGAAAACATTGTGAATTGTTTTCCATCCATCCCTGAATCAAAATATACCATCTTCATAGCCATGGAAGGCTTGGTTCAATAGCTAGTGATGAAGTGAACCGAAAATCCAATATAAAACACATTTAACCTCAAACCTCTATGGGACATCCCTTAAATTCCTAAAATGCTACTCACTAGGCGTGGTGCTGTCTTAACAAAGCTCACATCCCTGGCCTGGACACGAGATCTAGAATACTACTAGATAATAAGTATAATCATGTGTTTTGTGGAAATCCATACAGTGCCTTCAGAAAGTATTCACACTCCTTGACCTTTTCCACATTTTGTTGTGTTACAGCCTGATTTTAAATTGGATTAAGTTTAGATTTTGGGTCACAGTGCAATAATAGTGTTTTAATATGATTTTTGAATGACTACATCATCTCTGTACCAGACACATACATGAATTTCAACCACAAAGACCAGGGAGGTTTTCCAAAGCCTCGCAAAGAAGGGCACCTATTGGAAGATGGGGGCTTGTTCTTTAAAAAAACAGACATTGAACATCCCTTTCAGCATGGGTGAAGTTATTAATTACACTTTGGATGGTGTATGTATACACCTGGTCACTATAAAGATACAGGCATCCTTCCTAACTCACTTGCCGGAGAGGAAGGAAAACTGCTCAGGGATTTCACCATGGCGCCAATGTTGACTTTAAAACAGAGTTTAATATCTGTGATAGGATGAATCAACAACATTGTAGTTAGTCTACAATACTAAAATATTTGAAAGAGTGAAAAAATGGAAGCTTGTAAAGATATTCCAAAACATCCATCCTGTTTTGAATACAAAGTGTTATCTTTGGGTCAAACACATCACTGAGTACTACTCTTCATATTTTCAAGCATGGTGGTGGCTGCATCGTTATCAAATGAATTTATATAGCCCTTCTTACATCAGCTGATATCTCAAAGTGCTGTACAGAAACCCAGCCTAAAACCCCAAACACCAAGCAATACAGATGTAGAAGCACGGTGGCTAGGAAAAACTCCCTAGAAAAGTGGGGTGGCCAGTCCTCTTCTGGCTGTGCTGGGTGAAGATTATATTAGGACATGGTCAAGATGTTCAAATGTTCATAAATGACCAGCATGGTCAAACAGCAAGGAGTCATCATGCCAGGTAGTCCTGGGGCATGGTCCTCCGAGAGAGAGAAGAGAGAGAATTAGAGCGAGCATACTTAAATTCACACAGGACACCGGAAAAGGCAGGAGAAATACTCCAGATATAACAGACTGACCCTAGCCATAAACTACTGCAGCGTAAATACTGTAGGCTGAGACGGGAGGTGTCAGGAGACACTGTGGCCCCATCTGATGATACCCCCGGACAGGGCCAAACAGGCAGGATATAACCCCACCCACTTTTCCAAAGCACAGCCCCCACACCACTAGAGGGATATCTTCAACCACCAACTTAACATCCTGAGACGAGGCTGAGTATAGCCCACAATGATCTCCGCCACGGCACAACCCAAGGACGGGAAGACCACGTCAGTGACTCAACCCACTCAAGTGACGCACCCCTCATAGGGACGGCATGGAAGAGCACCAGTAAGCCAGTGACTCAGCCCCTGTAATAGGGTTAGAGGCAGAGAATCCCAGTGGAGAGAGGGGAACCGGCCAGGCAGAGACGGCAAGGGTGGTTCGTTGTTCCAGTGCCTTTCAGTTCACCTTCACACTCCTGGGCCAGACTACACTCAATTATATGATCTACTGAAGAGATGAGTCTTCAGTAAAGACTTAAAGGTTGAGACCGAGTCTGCGTCTCTCACATAGGTAGGCAGACCATTTCATAAAAATGGAGCTCTGTAGGAGAAAGCCCTGCCTCCAGCTGTTTGCTTAGAAATTCTAGGGACAATTAGGAGGCCTGCGTCTTGTGACCGTAGCGTACGTGTAGGTATGTATGGCAGGGCCAAATCGGAAAGATGGGTAGGAGCAAGCCCATGTAATGCTTTGTTGGTTAGCAGTAAAACCTTAAAATCAGCCCTTACCTTAACAGGAAGCCAGTGTAGGGACGCTAGCACTGGAGTAATATGATCAAATTTTTGGTTCTAGTCAGGATTCTAGCAGCCATATCACTAACTGAAGTTTATTTAGTGCTTTAGCCGGAAAGTAGAACATTGCAGTAGTCTAGACCTAGAAGTGACAAAAGCATGGATACATTTTTCTGAATCATTTTTGGACTAAAAATTTCTGATTTTTACAATGTTACGTAGTATAAAATAAGCTGTCCTTGAAACAGTCTTGATATGTTCGTCAAAAGAGAGATCAGGGTCCAGAGTAACGCCGAGGTCCTTCAGTTTTACCATCAAGATTAATTGTCAGATTCAACAGAAGATCTCTTTTGTTTCTTGGGACCTAGAACAAGCATCTCTGTTTTGTCCGTGTTTAAAAGTAGAAAGTTTGCAGCCATTCACTTCCTTATGACTGAAATGCAGGCTTCCAGCGAGGGCAATTTTGGGGCTTCACCATGTTTCATCGAAATGTACAGCTGTGTGTCATCCGCATAGCAGTGAAAGTTGCATTATGTTTACGAATGACATCCCCAAAAGGTAAAATATATATTGAAAACAATAGTGGTCCTAAAATGGAACCTTGAGTGACACCGAAATTTACAGTTGATTTGTCCGACAGATAAGATCTAAACCAGGCCAGAACTTGTCGGTGTAGACCAATTTGGGTTTCCAATCTGTCCAAAAGAATGTGGTGATCGAGGGTATCAAAAGCAGCACTAAGGTCTAGGAGCACGAGGGCAGATGCAGAGCCTCGGTCTGACGCCATTAAGAGGTCATTTACAACCATCACAAGTGCAGTCTCAGTGCTATGATGGGGTCTAAAACCAGCCTGAAGCATTTTGTATACATTCTTTGTCTTCAGGAAGGCTGTGAGTTGCTGCGCAACAGCCTTTTCTAAAATGTTTGAGAGGAATGGAAGATTCGATATAGGCCGATAGTTTTTTATATTTTCTGGGTCAAGGTTTGGCTTTTTCAAGAGGTTTTATTACTGCCACTTTTAGTGAGTTTGGTACACATCTGGTGGATAGAGAGCCGTTTATTATGTTCAACATAGGAGGGCCAAGCACAGGAAGCAGCTCTTTCAGTAGTTTAGTTGGAATAGGGTCCAGTATGCAGCTTGAAGGTTTAGAGGCCATGATTATTATCATCATTGTGTCAAGAGATATAGTACTAAAACACTTGAGTGTCTCCCTTGATCCTAGGTACTGACAGAGTTGTGCAGACTCAGGACAACTGAGCTTTGGAGGAATACGCAGATTTAAAGAGGAGTCCGTAATTTGCTTTCTAATAATCATGATCTTTTCGTCAAAGAAGTTCATGAATTTATTACTGCTGAAGTGAAAGCCATCCTCTCTTGAGGAATGCTGCTTTTTAGTTAGCTTTGTGACCGTATCAAAAAGACATTTTGGATTGTTGTTATTTTCTTCTTCGATACTGCACGGTACTGTCTTTCCAACCTAGTCGGAAGACTTCCAGTTTGGTGTGGCACCATTTCCGTTCCAATTATCTGGAAGCTTGCTTCAGAGCTCGGGTATTTTCTGTATACCAGGGAGCTAGTTTCTTGTGACAAATGTTTTTAGGGGTGCATCTAGGGTATTGCGCAAGGTTAAATTGAGTTCCTCAGTTAGGTGGTTAACTGATTTTTGTCCTCTGACGTCCTTGGGTAGACAGAGGGAGTCTGGAAGGGCATCAAGGAATCTTTGGGTTGTCTGAGAATTTTATAGCATGACTTTTGATGATCCTTGGTTGGGGTCTGAGCAGATTTGTTGCGATAGCAAATGTAATAAAATGGTGGTCCGATAGTCCAGGATTATGAGGAAAAACATTAAAATCCACAACATTTATTCCATGGGACAAAACTAGGTCCAGAGTATGACTGTGGCAGTGAGTAGGTCCGGAGACATGTTGGACAAAACCCACTGAGTCGATGATGGCTCTGAAAGCCCTTTGGAGTGGGTCTGTGGACTTTTCCATGTGAATGTTAGTCACCAAAACTTTGAATATTATCTGCTATGACTTCAAGGTCCGATAGGAATTCAGGGAACTCAGTGGGGAATGCTGTATATGGCCCAGGAGGCCTGTAAACAGTAGCTATAAAAAGTGAGTAGGCTACATAGATTTCATGACTAGAAGCTCAAAAGATGAAAGCATTGTTTTTTTTGTTTTTTTGTAAATTGAAATGTGCTATCGTAAATGTGGGATGAGCGGGGGATATGGTCACTAGTGTAACCAGGAGGTGAGGCCTCATTTAACATAGTAAATTCATCAGGCTTAAGCCATGTTTCAGTCAGGCCAATCACATCAAGTTATGATCAGTGATTAGTTCATTGACTATAACTGCCTTGGAAGTGAGGGATCTAACATTAAGTAGCCCTATTTTGAGATGTGAGGTATCACAATCTCTTTCAATAATGGCAGGAATTGAGGAGGTCTTTATTCTAGTGAGATTGCTAAGGCGAACACTGCCATGTTTAGTTTTGACCAACCTAGCTCGAGGTACAGACACGGTCTCAATGGGGATAGCTGAGCTGACTACACTGACTGTGCTCGTGGCAGACTCCACTAAGCTGGCAGGCTTGTTAACAGCCTGCTGCCTGGCCTGCACCCTATTTCATTGTGGAGCTAAGGGAGTTAGAGCACTGTCTATGTTCGTTATGGGTATGCTTGTCATTGAAAAGCACTAGGGAGTTTTTTAGGATAAAAATAAATGGAATAGAGCTAATCACAAGCAAAATCCTAGAGGAAACCTGACAAATTCACCTTTCAGCAAGACCATAACCTAAAACACAAGGTCAAATATACACTGGAGTTGCTTCAAGACAGCATTTAATGTTCCTGAGTGGTCTGGTTACAGTTTTAGCTGAAATCGACTTGAACATCTATGGCAGACTTGACAATGCCTGTCTAGCAATGATCAACAACCAATTTGACAGAGCTTGAATAATGTGAAAATGTTGCACAATCCAGGTGTGCAAAGCTCTTAGAGACGTACCTAGAAAAGACTCACAGCTGTAATCGCTGCCAAAGGTGATTCTAACATGTATTCACTCATGGATTTGAATACTTATGTAAATGAGGTATTTCTGTATATGATTTTTCAATACATTTGCAACAGTTTCTAAAAACATGATTGTCATTATGGGGTATTGTGTGTAGATGGGTGAGAAACAAATCTATTTAAAATCTAAATTTGGAATTCAGGCTGGAACACAACAAAATGAGGAGTAAGTCAAGTGGTATGAATACTTTCTGAATGCACTGTAGCTAGATAATAATGCAAGTAAGTACTGTACCAAACTAACAGTGATGTAAATAGGGGCGGCAGGTAGCCTAGTAACTGAAAGGTTGCTAGATCGAATCCCCAAGCTGAAAAGGTATAAATCTGTCATTCTGCCCCTGAACAATGCAGTTAACCCACTGTTCCTAGGCCGTCATTGTAAATAAGAATTTGTTCTTAACTGACTTGCCTCGTTAAATAAAGGTTAATAAAAAAATCAACTGGAGTGTAAACTCTGATCGCTGGTCTGCAAAAAGTAGAAAATTGATGGGCAAAAAGAAAACGTTGGTAACCTGCGTTTACCCTCCGCTACACAACTGCAAACTACAAATGAAAGATAGCAACACACTTCATCTAGGCCTATTGAGCACGCAGCAATGCAGAAGTGCAATGTTCTACTTAACTGTCTCTCAGCCACAAATGGTGCCCTATAAGTGCTCATGACACTCATGCAGGTGGTATAATCAGGGTGTCAAGGCTAAATACTGCTACGCATATAGATGTCATTACATTAATAATTTCTAAGTTGTGAGTGATGCATGCTATGAAGCTCTTGTTATGGTGGCAAGTTCAAGTAAAGTATCAGTAATCATTCATTCCATATACATGTTTATGTACCTGCACTTTTCTGTAATTCTACCTCCCAGGAAGCGAATCTCTTGGGTTTAGCCCAAGTACCTCCGTCTCTGTGGTATTAGAAGATGATGGGACAATAGTTGAAGATGAGGCCTATTTCTTGTGCTTACCTACAAACACAAAGTTTATGCTCTTGCATGAAAAAGAGACGTGGGCCCCACTACGGAGAAGTAAGCTTTTTCTGTTCTGTCAATGCAAATATGTATTGTCATGTTAGGCTATAGTCATTGTTTAAGCCTACTATTGTGTGATCCGTCATTTTGCGGCTTCTAAGTTGATCTATCTGCAGTTTGAGCCAACCTCTTGGGAAAGCGCATCCTCTGACATTCTATGCCTATATTCCAAGAGTATGTTTGTTTCTTTGCTTGTTTTTTGGGCTAACTAGTTAAAGACCAAACTCTGTTCTTTGATTACGTGGCATTGGTCATCTGTCTTAGCTCTCCCAGGTTGCATTCCCATACTAACGCATAGTGATTTTATACCATGCTACTGTAGTTGATGGCGGCACAGCTTGGATGACCAGGGAGTCTGTGAATCTTGAGAGCGATGCTGTGGACAGCTCAGTCAGTGGGATCGAGCCCTGGTTCTACCTGGCCCAGCAACTCAAGAAGGACCTGGCCAGCATCATACTGATGTCGGAGGCAGAATTACAAGTAGGGTAACTTCAATAACATCTCCACCTCCATCCCCCCTCTCACATTTAAATGTATGAATATAGAATATCTTGTTAAAGTTAGATCCTATTCCATCAGATAAAAACAACATTTATGGCTACGGGTATGGTATAAATATTGTGTATACTACTTCAATACAAAGCCCTCTATGTGTAATAGCGAGAATAACTATACATGTTGCGTGTTCCAGACCCTAGTGGACGTGCCTTGTTTAAAGCTGGCCTCAGCCCTGGGCTTCCCGGAGAGGAAGGCGCTGAATCTCCAGGACACTCTACAGAGAGTGTTGGACCGCAGGGAGGAAGAGCGACAGTCCAAGGAACTGCTCCAGCTCTACCTCAAGGCAGTGGAGAGAGAAGACAGTCAAGAGGCAGAGCCTAGAAATGACGGTGAGAGCGCTATCAGGAATAAAATGGGATCAATCTGTTAGAAGATCCACCTATGTGAGTGGAAATGCCATTTGAAGTGAGGGAAGGCATTTTAACTTCAACTCAAATGTTGTGGTAGTTTATGTAAAAGCATTGTGTGGCTTTTTTTGTCACTAGATGGAGCCATTCTTTAAGCAATAGACAACTAGCCCTGAAATATTGCCTCTAAACCTCTGGCTCAGCCAAGTTGTGTTGTGGGAGTGATTGTGTTCTACCATAACCCATGTCTCACAGGGTCAGGTGATGGGGATGTGACAGACGGGATGGCGGTAGATTCGGCATCAGGATTCATGTCCAGAACGCTGATGGTTCTCAAGGGTAAAACGAGCCCTGAGACCAGGCTCTCCAATGAGGAGCTGCAGGTATGTCACAAATACCAACAGCTAAACGCTGCATTTGGTTATACACGATCATATTAATAGACTAAAGTGGACCCCTCTCCTTGTCTACTCGGTCCTTGTCTACTCTCCTTAATCTGCATTGATATGAAAAGGCATGCATTGTGAAAACGAAGTCCCTGGTAGGTATCCACAGTATTACAGTGATATGTCCTAAGTTATTCAGTTTAGTGCACAGAAAAAAGCGAACAGGAGAGAAATACTTTCCATTATCGAGATGCACTGGATTGCGTCCCAATTCTCCTGAAAGGGTTCACTTCTCCCCATGTATTTTAAAGCATTGGATTCGTGTAAGCATAGGTTAGCGGGAGTTTATTACACAGCTCCTTCCCTTTTAAATCCATGAAGGGAAGTGAACAAACACACAGTTAAGGTAAAAGGGTAAAGAATTTGGACGCATGAAATTGTTTCCTTTCCACCACATGAGGGAAATGGGAACTACAGTATATGTGAGAATTTCTATATTCTGTCCACTTGGTGGCACTATCCCTCTGCACTCTTGATTTCAGTATACACAGCATATGAAAATGGACTGCCTAAGTACATCTTTTATCAAGCTGTTAACTCTATCACCAAACCAAACTACATTAAAAAAAAATAGTACAAGTGTCTGTAAATATGCCAAGTAATCCTGACAACAAAAAATACGTTTAGAGCAGTTCTAATAACATCACTGTATACCAAGGAATTGCATTTCTTATATTGAATACCATTTTTGTCCCAACTGTATCTGTTTGAAATCTAAGATCAAGGGCTTTTCATACCACTAAGTATACTCTGAGCCTCTTATCTCCCAAGTCAATTATCTCTGAAAACAATATCAATTACATTGAACATAATGAATGTAAGAACATTTACTTATTAAGTCCGCATTATATTATTTCAATGTGATCCATTGACATTCATGTACCATGAGCAACTAATGCAAATCTCTGCCATGTCTATACAGCGCAGAGACTATCCTATCCCCCATCTCTGCACTTCTGTCTTTCTCAGAATAGATTGCAGTTCTGATTTTAGCTGTATACAACATGAAATAAACCAAACCAAAATGTTGTCAACTGCAGATGGTGGTGAAGAAAGGTGCACGGGCCATGGAGCAAGTCCTGGGCTGGGACTCTGAGAGGACATTGGTGCTGCTGCAGGCATGCGAGGAGCAACTGAGCAGGCGGCTCCAGCAGGTTCAGGCCATGCAGTACCTCCGTAGCCACACACAACAACAGGACAGCACGCAGCCCTCCGACAAGAGCCAAGCCACACAAGCCAAGCGCAGCAAGTAAGGAGTAGGGGGAAGTTGCCACTACACGCTGATCTTTGGTGAGTTTAGCGTTTTCCCACTTATGGTTAGGATTAGGGAAGGGGAAACTGATCCTAAATCTGTACTTAGGGAAACTTCACGCCAGAGCCAGCTAGTAATACCCCTCTGTCTCTGACCACTGACCACAGAACACACACTATCTGCCTTAAGACTGAGACGATAAGTATTTGGATGGTAAAGCATTTTTTCTTGAAATCGAACAATGACCATGAGGTTAAAGTGCACACTGTGAGCATTAACTTGAGGGTATTTATCTATATCGGGTGAACCATGTAGAAATTCGGTTACTTTTTGTACATGGTCCCCCTCCCAATTCACTTATTTGTGCGTTTAAAGTAGTAAAATGTTAAGTATTTGGTCCCATATTTGTAGCACACAAAGACTACATCAAGCTTGTGACTACAACTATGTTGGATTATCCTGATTGAATTGTGAATAATGATGAGTGGGAAAGTTACAGATGCAAAAATATCATTCCCCCAAGGCATACTAACCTCTCACCATTATAATAACAGGGGAGGTTAGCATTTTTCGGGGGGGTATGATATTTGTGCATCTAACTTTCTCACTCATTGTTCACGTTTCATTCAGGATTATCCATAATCATGGTAGCATCCACGTTCATGTAAAAGTGTTAGAAATTCATTTACAATAAAAATGACGCAATACATTATTTACCATTCATTTCTAATGGGCACAAATAATCTGAAACACAACCAAACCAAAAAGCAAATGCATCCACCACGTTTGTAGAGTCAAAATCTTGATGTAATTATTGCGTGCTAGGAATGTGGGACCGAATACTAAACTTTTGACTACTTTTAGAAACATATAAGTGAATGTGTCGTAATACCTTTGGTATCCTAGAATCGGGGGACTATGTACAAAAAGTGCTGTAATTTCTAAACAGTTCACCCGATATGGATGAAAATAACCTCAAATTAAATCTGACAGTCTGCACTTTACCTCTTAGTAATTGCTTGATTTCAATTCCAAACTTTGAGTATAGAGCCAAAATAAGAATAAATGCTTCACTGTCCCAATAATTACGGAGGGCACTGTATATCGCCTCCTGGCATCAATAAATGCTCATAAACGCTGGCATTATTTGCCAAATGGCTTTGGTGCCCCTTTTGTGAGTAAACCACATGATGGCTATCTCTTTAGGTACATTAAGTAGAAGTGTTATTAGCATAGGTAGATGTTAATGACCAGAACAATTAGGGATGGACCAACTGTGCAACCCTTTTGATATGTTGTCTTGGTCGACTCCTCCGGTACTTTACCTACTCAGGAGCAAAGTGTGACACAATACCTGATTCTTACCCCTGGAAGCTATAACAAAATTATGGTTGATGTTAACTTAAATTGTAAGCAAATACCTTGGACAATCCATTTGTGGTCAAAGATTAGTAACCCAGTAATCTGTTGACATTATATTTAATCCTATTTTCCTGAAGATTTAAAATGAGAGCTAAATGTTCCATTCCTGTCAATTTTGTATACTGAATTGTTGATATGCCTCCTAAAACCTTGCCAAATACTTAGCCTATTTCTTCTGCCTATTTTGCTTTCCCTTTTGACTCTACTTGTTTTGACTGCTCTGCATATTATTAACCAATATACATCAAATATAACTTAGAATTCATTATTTTTGGGAAACAACCAGAATTGGTTTATCGATCTGTACTTAAACCCTGTATATTTAGGAATGTTAATGTAAGAAAGGATATCAGATTTGATATGTAATTGTGATGTAAGCGTGCATCCGTGTAGTGTGGGCCCATGTGAGCTATCTGGTTGTATTGACAGGACATCCTTGTTAATAGGACAGACTTAAAGGGCTGTAAGATCACATTTCAAACCAGTCGTTTACAACAAGGATATGGGGCCAGCAAGGAGGCACATGTCATGACAATGAGATGCCAACAGCTTTATATATACAGAAAAGTGTATTGAAGGCATTTATGGTGACAAATGGATGGGGAAACATGTTATCTTCACCTGTATTATGATGTGATTCTTGTACTCCACGTGAATATTAATTGAAATGCTCTGAAGTCCGTTACACACTCGTTATTGCTTCCAATGTTCCTTGAAAGAAAAAGGTGTGTGTTCAGTTCATTTGAAATGGTGCATCTTGGGAGCCCTCTGTATGAAATGAATTAACATGTACGTACTGTACATATATTTTATCATTGAGCCACAGAGTTGTGTAATCAAAGTTTTGCAGTGTGATTAATGAGGCTTTTTTTTAATGGAACTGTTTAAAATGGAACTGACTGGGCAAGCGGAGTGTTAAGTATGACAGCTTTTCTACAATAAAGCGCGCAATCCTGACATCACTGTGTTTTCATTCACAACTTTTTCATTTACTGCTTGTTATTTTTTTCCAGTGTATATAAAAATGTGCTTCACATCCATGGACAGAAGAATGTAATGCTGTGTGTTTTTTAATGAGCTAAAGGATATAGAGGATTGCCTCAGGAAGACTAGAGGAAGGATAGGACATTTGATCCACCATTAAATGGTAAATTTAACTCACGGCTTGTGATGCCAAGATATTCTTCTCCGTATCGTCGATATATTGGTCCAGAAAAAAAAAAACGTTATGGATTGTTGATATTCAATGAAGTTATTTTATATGTCATGGCGTGTACATTGTTTGGCCCTATGATACAATTGTAAAGGAATAATGATGGGTGTGAGGGAAAAGAGGTGACTGGCTATGTACTGTTGCTGTATGTGTCTGGACAGTCAGTTGATTGGTTTTATGGCGTGCGCAATTCCTGTGACATTACCTCCGCTTAACCAGTGTTACCCGAAATGGGCAGAGGTGACATGTAAGCAGTGTGTGAAGTGTCTCAGCATTTTGGGAGGTTTCGATTGGGAATTTAATATGGTTATATTCATTTTATTATCATTATTTCAGAATATTTCCCTTTGTTTTGCATCAACTATCAATCTGAATGTAAACCAAGTCTTTCAACCATGTTCTTTAGTGGTAGACATTAAACAAAACAATTATGGCATTTGTGAGGTCTGAAATGAGGTGAGTGACTTAAAGGAGGCCTTCAAGCACAATGGATCCTTTTCTTCTAAATGTCAAGGTAATGTCATCTGATGGGTCATTGTCCATGAGAACTCGCGCAGCTTACCACAAGAAACTGTTGGCCTTCAAATGATAAAGTTAGGCTCATGCTAGAAGCAATTTGTGAGAACTACAGTTTTCTCTCCTTCCAACAATAGCATTTCATTTAAAGAAGCAATCTGTGATTGATACATTCATTTTTGGACTGTTAAAGTTAATGATAGCCTATAGCCATTGATTGTGGATAGAAATGATAAATGCATCATGAGCTCAATTCAACTGTCTTACTCTATTGCGACCCACAATTTAATTGTTTTACACATTTTTCTGTAAACAATGTATTTAAAAACACACTGCTTTGATTCGCATGATTTAAAACTAATTTGTTCTCATAGAATAGAGATGGTTAATTCCTGCATCCATAGTTGTAGCTATGAATTTGAGTGATTACATTTATCTAGCCCCATCCCTTAGCTGCTTGCTAAAGTGTCTGAGAACAGGCAATTTCATCAGACTGAAGCACCGTAGAATATCAGTTTTTATAGATGAGTAGCTAGGGAGCACGAAGAATAAATGCATATTGTATGAAGGTTAAACAACGACAAATCATTGCTTCTTAGACGGAAGACATAGCAGCAGCTGATTTGACTTTTAAACTACTTTCACTGCATTAATTTAATGCTTCGAGTGCCTGTTTGTGTGGAGAATATCAGACCGAGTAACTGTTTGCATATAGTAATTGTGAAGTTCTGGCTTTGAGGGTCACTACAATATCTGCTACCTTGGGAAAACCATTGGATATTACAAGGACAGTATTATGGCAGTATTTTTTATTTGGGAGGTACATGTTATATCAGAAACCAGAGGGCAAAATTGTGAATATGGGTATTTATCTGAATGCATTGGAACTATTTAGAGGTGTCCCGCAAGGATGACCAGTGTCTCTTTAGTTATTGTACTAGCTATTGAGATGTTGACCATCTCTTTGAGGAACTCATTTATAGATGTGGCCCAGAGCTTTTTTGTGGTAAGGTCATGTGATCGGGTGAAACTCTGGAGCCTTTGTTGCAGTAACATTGGATGTTTATTGAAGTCTAGGTAAAAGTGGACACGTCTAGGGCGCTGATGTGCTTTGATCCGTAAGATTTTGTTCTCCTCTGCTTGGCAGTGTACTGCATGACAGCACCCCATTTCAACGAGTCCTGTTAGTCTGTCTCCAAGTCTTTGTTGCACTTATATTGTTTAGTCTTTCTTCTGACCTCTGCATCTGTACAGGCACACAAAGATTGCTCTAAACAAAATGTTTTTAAAGCTACAGTCTGGGATAGTAGTAGACTGCCCTGACTGAAGCTGTGAAGATGCCTGGGGGAACAACAGGACAGAAGTTGCTACTGTAGCATCACATTCATAATCTTCATAGGAGATTAGCCTCCACCTTGGTCTCCAGAGCCTTCACTTTGGTCTCACTGGCATTCAGTATGTCCTTCAGAAGTATTAGGATCTTCAAGAGGACCTCAGGTTTCTCCTCTAGGGCTTTGAACCGGACCTGAAGGAAATTGGGATCCTCAGCCTTCACCCCACAGACACAACACTGAACAGCAACAACAGCACAGCTACCACTGACTTCATAATCACATTATAGAATATAATTGAGTAGAATAGATTACAATAGTCCAACAACAACAACCTGGGGATAGGGGGGGTTGAAAACCCCAACAGCAATCACAAACACACACTACTAATTATCAAACTAAGCAACAGAAAGCACATGTGATAAATACACCATTTCACCATCTGCCAGAGTACAAACAACATTCAAAAAGAAATGTAGTACTGGGGGAATGTAGTACTGCAGGATGTAAGTTAAAGAACTGCTCACGATTACAGTAAACCCTAAAAAACAATACCAGAGGGGTACCCTATGAAGCACGCTAGATCCACTCAGGATTTTATTACCTATTGTTTATGCCATCTTTGGTGTGGTTATCAATGCATGAGCACCTTTTTTCCCCACTCCTATCAATAAAATAATTTCATCATAATCATTTTATTTTTCAATCAAAAGTTTTAATGTGTGTGAAGTTTCAAATGCATTCTGTCATTACTATCTTCTTCAATGACTGTGATGATGACAATATTTTTGCGAGAGCAAGGGAATCTGATTTCATTGGTCTTTAACTTGCAGGACAGAAACGTAATTCAGGGTAAATGGAGTTAGCCCTTAGTTAGCCTGCCCCAGAGCAGGTTAAGGATTCATTGCCATAGAAATGTACCTGGCTAAAAGGTGAGCCACATTCGTATGACTGGTTATACCAAGTTGAACTCAGAGTTGGCCAAAGTTACCTTGCTAACTCCTCAAACCTGATTCGTAAGATACCACTCTGGAAACAAAAAATAGTCTGTTTTGATTGATGGGAAGTTACCTTATCTAATTATGACTAGAGGTTAATGCTCTATTTGAAAGGGAAACCTACTTGCCAATAGTTTCCTGTAAATTACTGGAAAATTCACAGTAAGCCCTTTACAGTGTTATTTAATTAACACTGGAGTTTGCTTGTTGAATTAGGCCTTTTATATCATGTGGATTATCAAAGATTTCAGACAAGGTATCACATTGGCATAGCATGTGATTTAAGTTCTACTATGCTTTTTGAACTCCCAAGCTGGTATACTTAATCTTCCATCCCTTGTTTTTCCCTGAGATGTCCGACCTGAATGAGACATGTACTTGGTAACTGCCCGTGTCTATCTTGCCAGGAGGAGATGCTCCACAGAACGGTCCGTACTCTTGTCCTTCCGTGAAGATCTTGGAAGAGAAGGAAAACTTGGTCAGGAACTCCAAGGCCATACATCTTCCAAGGAGGGACAGCAGACACAGACAAGTTGCTTCTAGAGCATGAGTAGGAATACATTGTGTATTCATCAGCCCTTGTGTCTTTGATTGGTTACTTTAAAGGATGGCCCTACGCTAGTATGCACCGGCTGACCTTCAAGACATCATATGGACAGGGGACATCCGAGTGGCCCTCTACGTCAAACGGTTCCTGGAAGTCCAGTAGCACTCTGAATCCCTCTGGTAGGAGTATGGTGTAGTTACAATGACTCATTGTGGGGTATGGACTGGGATAACCCGGGCTGGTCAACTCTCCTGACCTCTCTGTCAGCACCTGACCTCTGCAAGGCACTACAGAGGAAAAGACACAGATCAAATCAGTGTTTGTATTTATTTGTTTATTTTAAAGCAGTTTATTCTCATTATTTGAAGCACTTCTAAAAGAAAGCCTAGTTAATAGAAAATGGATAGTAAGTGCAAAAACATTGAGAAGCTTTCCATTGTCTTGTCATAATTCGCCCTTATTATCTTTTAGTGGACGCAAAATCCTTCTGGCATAAGCAATCGGGCTCATTTAAACTGAATTATTACTCTAGTAAGTACACAGATGTTGTAATAGACAGCAACAAATCGATATCTCAAAGAGGCAGAGTTGCTGTAATTTATATAATTTGAGAAATTTGAAAGCGGATAATTGTTTTTGTCTATTCATCCCCTGATATGTGGTGTCACTTTATCCTCTGGCTAAGAATAACAATTTAAGGCACGTCCACGTTGGTAATTGTGATTAATTACCCAGCATCAGTGCGCTATTAGCGTTGAAAACAGGTATCAATTTTCGACGCCTTTTCCAGGGAGCTTTTCCCTTAGGAATCTCTAGTAATTAACCTAGCCTTGCGCCAGCTGGCAGAGATCAACTACTTTCTACAGCTCTGTGCTTCTTCACTCTGAAATTACTTTGTAATCACTCCACTATGCTGTAATGAGCTGCTGTGTGCGTACTTATTTCAAACACGTGGCAGCAGTGTGCCCTGCTCTGAAAGTGCTGTAAATTATCTTTAGAGATGGACATAGTCTGTTCTGTGTTCATGGGATAAGTGAAGGACAAATGGACAGTCAAATGACTATCCTCAGGTACACTCCCAATTTTCTGTTCTTTGGGACATTAGAATTCAGAAAGTAAAACATACATTCAATATTGTTTTTCTGTTTTCTTGTGAAGACACATTTCCTCTCAGTTTCTTTGTGCTGTATTCCGAAACATTGGAGAACTTCTTTAAGTGGTATGGATAGGAAAGCCTTTTAGCTGTGTAATGGTCTAAAGCCAATTCTAATTAAATGTGCTATCTCTTTGTAGTATTCATGAATATATACATGTATTCATGTTTGAAACCATTCCAAGCTGAGAGGAAAGCATTGCATTTGTATAATGAATTAATCAAAAATGTAGCCTAAACTATGTAGGCCCTATAGGTTCACAAATACTGCTATCAGTATTAGTCCAACAAATCAAATCGTATGAATAATACTCCCTCATTCATTGGAATTCCTGTTTTTTTTGTCTAGTTTAAATCACCCTTACCAGTGCAGGACCTTTTGTTGTCATGGAGCAGGTATCCCAACCTGCAAGTGCAGTAATAACCACCAACATAATTGTGACAATAATGGTCACACACAGACTCTCCATCTACCGTGCTGAGGCACTCATTGATGTCTGTGAACAGGGAGAGAGAAGCCAGTTAATATAGACCTACAAGAATGTTACATTTGGGTTGCAGATACAAACATACATTCAAAGATGAGTTCCAGGTCATTGAGGATGCATTGATAACATTTCAGGTATACATAATTATGTATAATTGATAATTAAGGGGTTTACAAGCAGTTTTAGAATAAACGTAATTATTAGTGTATAGATGATGAAAAACAAGTAAAGTGAAGTTCATATAATGAATTTGAATTCATTTCCAGAAGTAATCATTTATATTTCACATTCATAGGCACATTTCTATTGGTCCAACGCAGGACAATTTAAGTACTGCTATATAGGCAATGGAGTCTGAACAGTCATCTCGGGTCAGGGGCCTTTTTTCCTGATTCCTCTACTGAATTGGGTATTCTGAGATCATTATACCTACTGTTTTATATTGCTAGTTGGTCGTTGTGAGGGAAATTCTGAACATTTGGGGTTCTCTGTATATACATATCTTCTGTAGTCTGTCCCCAACAGCAATGGTCTGACAGCACCATTGTCAACATTCGTCTACTGAAGAATATATCTATTTTTTTATAATTGTTTCCCAAGGGGTTGTGCTTGAATTATACCAATGTGAGTTATTCAGTCTCCTGTTTCTTGACCCAGAGTTAACCCTTGAAAATTTATCCTCTATCTTGATTCCTTTGGTGGATAAACACACACCTTTTTAAACAATTTAGAGTCAAGAACAGATCAAACCCTCTGATCTTTCAGAGTTTATTCAGATGAGGAACCAGGCTTAGGCAAAAGTAATGAAAACTGACTAACAGATTAGCAATCTATCAGAAAATGTATAAACAGATGTATTATCTCGATTAAGAAAGCTAAATCCAGCTACTTTCTAAGCTCCATCTCTGCTGGTGATCCTTCTAAATTTTGGGAAACAGTTAATTCACTGAAGTGTACAAACTCCTCTTCTTCCCTACCTAAGCAGGTTCTGTTTGACTCTGGCATCATTGCTGAAATTAAGGATATACGGGATGCTTTTAATCATAATTGCATCTCATCTTCTTAGTAAGCAACTCCAGTGTAGATTTTGCCTTGTGTTTTAGGTTATTATTCTGCTGAAAGGAGAATTCATCTCTCAGTGTCTGGTGGAAAGCAGACTGAACCAGGTTTTCCTCTAGGATTTTGCATGTGCTTAGCTCCATTCTGTTTCTTTTTTATCCTGGAAAACTCCAAGGTGCTTAACGATTACAAGCGTAGCCATAACATGAAGCAGCCACCACTATGCTTGAAAATATTGAGTGGTACTCAGAAATATGTTGTGCTGCATTTGCCCCAAACATAACACTTTGCATTCAGGACAAAAGGTTAATTGCTTTGCCACATTTTTTACAGTATTTCTTTAGCGCCTTGTTGCAAACAGGATGCATCATTTGGAATATGTATATGCTGTACAAGCTTCCTTTTAACTAGGTTAGTATTGTGGAGTAACTCAATGTTGTTGATCCATCTTCAGTTTTCTCCTATCACAGCCATTAAACTCTAGCTGTTTTAAAGTCACCATTGGCCTCGTGGTGAAATCCCTGAGCGGTTTCCTTCCTCTTTGGTAACTGAGTTAAGAAGGACGCCTGTATCTTTATAGTGATTGGGTGTATACATACACCATCCAAAGTGTAATTAATAACTTCACCATGTCTATTTTTGTGAGGTATTGGAAAACCTCCCTGGTCTTTGTGGTTGAATCTGTGTTTGAAATTCACTGCTCGGCTATTGCACACAGTGAGTCCATGCAACGTATTATATGAATTTTTTACTGCTGAACTTTTTTCCGGTTTGCAATAACAAAAGGGATGAATACTTATTGACTCAATACATTTCAGTTTTTTCATTTTAAATTAATTTGTAAATGTTTCTAAAAACACAGTTACACTTTGACATTTTGGGGTATTATGTGTAGGCCAGTGACAAAAAAAATGTATCAATGTAATACATTTTAAATTCAGGCTGTAACCCAACAAATTGTGATAAAAGTTAAGGGGTGGGAATACGTTTGGAAGGCACTGTATATGAATGCAGCTGCCACTTCATTAAAGCTGTTAGATTCAGTTTATCATAGAGCATTAATACTGCCTACCGGTTCAATACACATCCCTGCAGTATTTTCCATGAAGTAGGCTGGTTCTCTTTTGAAGTCTCATAGGTCAATTGATTCACTGCTATTTTTTTCTTTACAAAGCTCTTTTACAAAAACTCCTGCAGTACCTAACATCATGATACACCTTTAAACATCAGCTACCATACCTGGTTTCAGGGATGGCTAACTCTAGAAATTCCTTCAGTTTCATCAGTTAGGTAAAACAGCTTTTTGTTTCTTTGCACCCCATGAATGGAACAATCAACAGAGTTCCCTATAACTGGATGTACTGGTGCCTCTTGGGTAGTTCAACATGTTGATTGCGAACCTCTTTGCTGAGGAATGTGATTGTTTTACTTTAATGTGTTTTGTATATTTGTATTTTATTGTATTTTGTCAATTGTGTTCACGGAAGAGATCTTGGTCTCAATGGGACACCTTGTTAAAGTAATGGTAAAATAAAATTCTACTTCACCTTCTGAGGTGTAAAATGCTTGAAAGCCAGTGAAACGCCCCTCATTGGAGTAGTCACTTCTGAAGACTACCGACATGATGTTCCCAGCCGACAGGATAACTGTGTTACTGGGGGCGTCTACATACTCTTTCTCCCCTTCGCCACAGAAACGCAATGTCTCATTGGCCTCTGCAAACACCTAGTTCAACATGAGCACAGACAGATTTCTAACAAGTTAATGAGTGCATGCAGTTCTTGAGGGTGTTTCTCAGGACCAGTGGAGGCTGATGGATGGAGAAAATGGAGAAAGAGCGCATTGTAATGGTTGGAATGTAATAAATGGAGCGGTAGCAAAACATATGCAATAAATAAGTAATCTATGAACACAACTTATTATTACAAATGATCATGTGTGAATGCATAACTTTCATTTGCAAATGTTTAATACCGTTCATTCCAATGTAGCCATTAGAATGAGGTATGCCCTCCCAATTTCTCCTTTCACCAGCCTCTACTGCTCAGGACTGTTTACCTGAATATAATCATATTCACAGTGGTGGGAGGGTTCCAGACTGAAGTGGGTGAAGTAGAGTTTAACCCTGTGGCTTTCTGGGACGGAGATGTTCCACACTGTGTGATGGTTGTTGGGGTATGGGCGAGGGAAGTTGGGGGAAGTGAAGCTGCCAAACAACCCCGTCATTTCCACGCTCAGAGATACAGGAAGCAGGACAGCGAGGACAGATACACAATACGCACTGTGTACCAAAGTGAGATAAACATTCAAGCTACAGTCTAAGATTTACAGCAATTTCAGCTAATGAAATATACAAGTTCATTTTGAAGAATATGATTTATACCTTTATAAGATCAGTAAAACTGCCTTACTATATCATAACCAAAACAATGGACCAATTACCCTATTGTTTATGTTTTTTGTTGTCATTGGAGACTTTAAACAAATTATGTAAAACTTCAAATCATTAAAAAAAGTGATGTTGCTTTCAAGTAATGCCATTCCTTGAGCACTGCATGTTAAAATGTTATTGTGGGATGCATTTGCTCCATTGTTGATGTTTTCATTGGTGGTCCTCTGTCATATTCATGCACTTTAAAAGGTGCAATCTGAAGTTGCTACATACATTTTTGGACTTATACATTCATTATATGTACTCAATTGATGTAAAAATATACTTGTATTACTTATTAATGCCTTGAGCTTAGTTTAACTGTCGTATCTCATCACAACCCAAAATATAAGCTTGTTTTTACTCCAATGTTTGTAAACAAATTAAATGTAAACCAATATTACAGCCTCAAAACATGGTTAAAATCATAATTTTGATATCATGGATGATCCATCCATAGTTCTGTCTATGGATTTGAGATTGATTACATTTCTCCAGCCCCATCCGTAGCTTTTTACAGAAACAGGGGCGGTGAGATCACTTTTGTTATTGTTTCAACTGTTGATTGCCCATTTAAAACAAGTGTGGCTTTAGACTACATTCTTCAGATCTATTCATTTGATTCCTAATGAAGAACTCGCAGTGATAACTTACCAGTTCATCTCGGCTGCAGAAGATTCCAGAGGAGCAGTGTCATAGGTTTTGTTCAGTGTCTCAGAACGTTTGACTATCTTTGAACCCTTGTGCTCTCAAGGTTAATGAACTAGCGTCCTGACTAACCGACTTTGGGCAAACAAACAAAGCAATGATGGACTCATGATTTGTTCTATCTACAACACCCTATAACCCTGTTGACTTTTACAGCATCAATCTGGTGCCAACAACTGTTCTTAGACTATTCCTCACTTATATATATATATATATATCTACTGTACCAGTCAGTACCTGTCGTTGCTGTATATATTCAGAGCCATATTCCTATAAAAATGAGAGGATCAAATGTTGTTTAAGTGTTCACCTGCCTCGTCTTCATTTGGGGTGCTGCTATAGGCCACCAATTTCTAACAGTCAGTATTTGGATAATATGTGTGCAATGCTTGATAGTGTGTGATGTTAACAGAAAAGTATTTTTTATGGTTGACCTGAACATTGACTGGTTAGCAACTTGCTGTCCTCTCAATAGGAAGCTTCTAACTGTGACTAATGCCTGTAATTTGAGCCAGGTTATCACTCAACCAACTAGTGTAAACCAATAGTGTTGGATCTATTGAAAGGACAGCTTTTTTCCATCTACGTAACATTGCAAAAAATCTGAAACTTTCTGTCCAAAAATGATGCGGAAAAATTCATCCATGCTTTTGTCACTTCTAGGTTAGACTACTGCAATGCTCTACTTTCCGGCTACCCGGATAAAGCACTAAATACATTTGTTAGGGCTAAATACGGCTGCTAAAATCCTGACTAGAACAAAGAAATGTGATCATATTACCCCAGTGCTAGCCTCCCTACACTGGCTTCCTGTCAAGGCAAGGGCTGATTTCAAGGTTTTACTGCTAACCTACAAAGCATTACATGGGCTTGCTCCTACCTATCTCTCTGATTTGGTCCTGCCGTACATACCTACACGTACGCTACGGTCACAAGACGCAGGCCTCCTAATTGTCCCTAGAAATTCTAAGCAAACAGCTGGAGGCAGGGCTTTCTCCTATAGAGCTCCATTTTTATGGAATGGTCTGCCTACCCATGTGAGAGATGCAAACTCGGTCTCAACCTTTAAGTCTTTACTGAAGACTCATCTCTTCAGTGGGTCATATTATTGAGTGTAGTCTGGCCCAGGAGTGTGAAGGTGAACGGAAAGGCTCTGGAGCCTTTGCTGTCTCTGCCTGGCCGGTTCCCCTCTTTCCACTGGGATTCTCTGCCTCTAACAGGGGCTGAGCCACTGGCTTACTAGGGCTCTTTCATACCGCCGTTCCTGTTTGGCCCTGTCCTGGGGTGTCATCGTATGGGGCCACAGTGTCTCCTGACCCCTCCTGTCTCAGCCTCCAGTATTTATGCAAACTACTGCAGCAGTTTGTGTCTGGGGGCTATGGTCAGTTTGTTATATCTGAGTACTTCTCCTGTCCTATCCGGTGTCCTGTGTGAATTTAAGTATGCTCTCTCTAATTCTCTCTTTCTTTCGCTCTCTCGGAGGACCTGAGCCCTAGGACCATGCATCAGGACTACCTGACATGATGACTCCTTGCTGTCCCCAGTCCACCTGGCCGTGCTGCTGCTCCAGTTTCAACTGTTCTGCCTGTGATTATTATTATTTGACCATGCTGGTCATTTATGAACATTTGAACATATTGGCCATGTTCTGTTACAATCTCCACCCGGCACAGCCAGAAGAGGACCGGCCACCCCACATAGCCTGGTTCCTCTCTAGGTTTCTTCCTAGGTTTTGGCCTTTCTGGGGAGTTTTTACTAGTCACCGTGCTTCTACACCTGCATTGCTTGCTGTTTGGAGTTTTAGGCTGGGTTTCTGTACAGCACTTTGAGATATCAGCTGATGTATGAAGGGCTATATAAATACATTTGATTTGATTTGATCTGTTACATCCACTTGTATTGATCATATCTTCACTAATGCTGCAGAGCTTTGCTCCCAAGCAATATCTGTTTCCATTGGCTATAGTGACAGTAACATTGTGGTAATAACAAGGAAAGCCAAAGTGCCAAAGGTTGGGCCTAAAGTCATAAGACATCATACAAAATGTTTTCTCAGGACTCTTGTTGAAGATGTAAAACATTTATGTTGGTATGATGTGTATGAGGAAGGGAATTCAGATGCAGCATTGGAAGTATTTGTAAAATGATTCATGTGAATTGTTGACAAGCATGCACCTGTTAAAAAACTAAATGTGAGAAATTATAGAGCCCCCTGGATTGATGGTGAATTGAACAATTGTATGGTTCAAATAAATAATGTGAAAGAGGTGGTAAACAAGTCTAGCTGCTTAGTTGATTGGTTGACATACTGTAAATTGATACATTTTGTGACTAAACTTAAAATAAGAAGAAATTATATTACCAAACAAAGATAAACAATACATTTTTTTATTATAATATGGGCATTGAAGTTGATGTGTCATTTATAACAAAACCTTTTGATATTGCCAATCATTTCAATGACTATTTCCAGAGTTGTGGACTCGAGTCACACGACTTGGACAAGTCTGACTCAAGTGACAAATTTGATGACTTGTGACTAGACTTTAATAG
This sequence comes from Oncorhynchus gorbuscha, assembly GCF_021184085.1. Lineage (NCBI taxonomy): Eukaryota > Metazoa > Chordata > Actinopteri > Salmoniformes > Salmonidae > Oncorhynchus > Oncorhynchus gorbuscha. The sequence goes on along the minus strand of NC_060175.1, from coordinate 78,946,302 downwards.
AAAATAAAATAACTTGGACTTGATTTGGACTTGGAGCATCAAGACTTGGGACTCAACTTTGACTTGACACTGGTGACTTGAATTCATCTGGCCAGGTTTGATAATGTTTTGTCACTTATTATGAGGCAAAGAGTCTACGTGGATTACTCTACACGCAGCCAGATACAGTAGCCACAGCATCGCCCTTGTAAAACGCACACTCTGCACTCTGATTGGACCAGCAAACTAGCAGTCAACACAGGTCAGGTGGTGAGCTAGTGCTTTTTTCTCTTGTTGAAATGTTTGCTCTTGCTTTAAATGCATAGGCCCTATGTGGTACATCTATATTCTATCTAATACTACAAAAAATGCTAGCGTTTCATAATTCCATCCCCATACCATTTATTGCAACACGTAGATATTTCTGTTTCATATTTGATTGGTCTATGATACATTTTCATTTAGTCCTACCATTTCTTACGCTCTGAGTGGGAGCAATGTTTATTGTGCACATGAACGTTCACAAGACTCATGAGGAAGACATGTTGTTTATTTAATTCAATGTATGGTTAACTTTGTTCATATTTCATGGGTTATGTCAGAGCTCCTTGTGTCTGTGTTCTATGTCTCTGTCATTCTGGTTGTGGATAATAGGCTCACATAGAAATAGGCTACCTAGCCTGCGCGGCACGCTTTGGAGTCAGAACATTGAATAAGAGAAAATGATTTTTCCATATCGTGGGGCATATTCGATGCTATTGCAGTCCGCCACAGGATGTTTTTGTGCTGGTCAAGGGCAGTCAGGTCTGGAGTGAACCAAGGGCTATATCTGTTCTTAGTTCTGCATTTTTTGAACGGAGCATGCATATCTAAAATGGTGAGGAAGTTACTTTTAAAGAATGACCAGGCATCCTCAACTGACGGGATGAGGTCAATGTCCTTCCAAGATACCCGGGCCAGGTCGATTAGAAAGGCCTGCTCACAGAAGTATTTTAGGGAGCGTTTGACAGTGATGAGGGGTGGTCGTTTGACTGTGGCTCCGTTGAGGCAGTGATCGCTGAGATCCTGGTTGAAGACAGCGGAGGTGTATTTGGAGGGCCAGTTGGTCAGGATGACGTCTATGAGGGTGCACTTGTTTACAGATTTAGGGTTGTACCTGGTGGGTTCCTTGATGATTTGTGTGAGATTGAGGGCATCTAGCTTAGATTGTAGGACTGCCGGGGTGTTAAGCATATCCCAGTTTAGATCACCTAACAGAACAAACTCTGAAGCTAGATGGGGGGTGATCAATTCACAAATGGTGTCCAGGGCACAGCTGGGTGCTGAGGGGGGTCGGTAGCAGGCGGCAACAGTGAGAGACTTATTTCTGGAAAGAGTAATTTTCAAAATTAGTAGTTCGAACTGTTTGGGTATGGACCTGGAAAGTATGACATTACTTTGCAGGCTATCTCTGCAGTAGACTGCAACTTCTCCCCCTTTGGCAGTTCTATCTTGACGGAAGATGTTATAGTTGGATATGGAAATCTCAGAATTTTTGGTGGCCTTCCTGAGCCTGGATTCAGACACGGCAAGGACATCAGGTTTAGCAGAGTGTGTAAAGCAGTGAGTAAAACAAACTTAGGGAGGAGGCTTCTGATGTTGACATGCATGAAACCAAGGCTTTTTCGATCACAGAAGTCAACAAATGAGGGTGCCTGGGGACATGCAGGGCCTGGGTTTACCTCCACATCACCCGCGGAACAGAGGAGGAGGAGTAGTATGAGGGTGCGGCTAAAGGCTGTCAACTGGTCACCTAGAGCGTTGGGGACAGAGAATAAAAGGAGCAGATTTCTGGGCATGGTAGAATATATTCAGGGCATAATGTGCAGACAGGGGTATGGTGGGGTGCGGGTACAGCGGAGGTAAGCCCAGGCACTGGGTGATGATGAGAGAGGTTGTATCTCTGGACATGCTGGTTGTAGTGGGTGAGGTCACCGCATGTGTGGGAGGTGGGACAAAGGAGGTATCAGGGGTATGAAGAGTGGAACTAGGGGCTCCATTGTAAACTAAAACAATGATAACTAACCTGAACAACAGTATACAAGGCATATTGACATTTGAGAGAGACATACAGCGAGGCATACAGTAATCACAGGAGTTGAATTGGGAGAGCTAGCTAAAACAGTAGCTAAAACAGTAGGTGAGACAACAACAGCTAATCAGCTAGCACAACAACAGCAGGTAAAATGGCGTTGACTTAGGCAGGGGGGGTCGGATTAACTACACACAGAGCCTGAGTGCGGCTGGGGCCGACAGATAAAACGTAAACAAGCAGAATGGAGTACCGTGATTAATGGACAGTCCAGCATGCATCAGCTATGTAGCCAAGTGATCAGTGTCCAGGGGGGCAGCGGTGGATGGGGCAGGGAAGCTGGACTGGTGAGTGTTATCCAGGTTTTTATTAAACTGTCTGGCTGTGCAAAAGGTAAAAGCCGCTAGCAGTGGCTAACAATGACTAGATAGCTTGTAGCTAGTTAGCTGGTTAGCTTCTGGAGGTTCTTGAGTGTGTTCTAAAAGTAAAAAAATAATAGCGATTCCGTATCACATTGGGTGAGGCAGGTTACCGGAAGGTATAAACAAGTTAAAAATCGAAAAGAGATAGAAAGTAAATATGGGTCCAGTGAGTGTTTGGGACGCGGCGATTCAGACGGTTAGCAGGCCTGTGCTAACAAGCTAACAGTTAGTAGGCCAGGGCTAAACAAGGTAGCAGTTAGCGGACCGGGGCTAAACAAGCTAGTAGTTAGCAGGCCGAATTAGCAAGCAAGGAGATAGCAAGGGCTAGAAAGTTAGCCTTTGGTGGACGTCGCGATGGGGTGAGTCTGTTTATTCCTCTTCATGCGGTGACATCGATAGACCGGTCGTGGGTCCGGATATTGTAGCCCAGGAGTATGCTTCGGTGGTAGCACAGGAGCTCTGGCCGGGCTAGCTTCAAGCTAAGTTGGTGGAAACGCTAGCCAGGAGTAATCATCCGGGGTTGCGGTTAGCTAGATTGCTAGTTGTGAAGAATCCAGCTGAAAATGTTCCGTTCGCGGTGGGAATCCGGTGGGAATCCGGGGATAAAAAATAGGTCCGTTATGCTCTGGTTAGAGTCGCGTTGTTCGAACTGGCGAGAGCTTTCCGAGCTAAAGGTTAGCTGATGACCGGATAGCTGAAGACCGCTAGCAATGGTTTGCTGACTGATAGCTGGTAGCTAGCTGGCTAGCTTCAGTTGAGGGGTTCCGGATCCAAAGTAAATATAAATACTTTAGGAAAAAATAGCTACAATGGGTGAGGCGGGTTGCAGGAGAGTATTTAGAAGTTGAGGTTTAGCAAAATGTTTTAAAAGATATGCGAAGAAAAATATGTTTTAAAAACTAAAAAACGATATAGACAAGGGACACGACACGACAAGACGTCCGACTGCTACGCCATCTTGGATTAGTTAGGAGAGGATTGTGCTTGACCAAATACAATCCTATTTTTCAGAGAACAAGTTAACTACTGATACTCAGCATGCATAGAGAAGGGCACTCAACTTGTACTGCACTGACTCAAATGACTGATAATTGGTTAAAATAAATTGATAATAAGATGATAGTTGGAGCTGTATTTTGTTATTTTGTTAGATTTCAGAGCAGTCTTTGATGTAATTGATCATAAATCGTTATTGAAAAACTCACTTGTTATGGCTTTACATCACCTGCCATCACATGATAACTATGTATGTGGATGATTCCACACTCTACATGTCAACACCAAAAGCCAGTGAGCTCACTGAAATTCTACATAAGGAGTTACAGTCAGTATCCGAATGGTTGATTAATAATAAACTGGTCTTAAATACATCTAAAACTAAAAACATTGCATTTGGTTAAAACCATTCTTTAAGACCTGAACCTCAACTGGAGTCATACATAAAGGGTGTGACCATTGAGCAAGATGAGGAAGCTAAACTCCTAGGTAAACATTGGATGTTCAATTATCAAGTCATATTGTTAAAGTTGTTGTGAAGATAGGGAGGAGTATGTCTGAGTATGTCAGTACTGTGCTTTTACCCCCAAGCGATAAGACTGCTAAATATACTGAACAAAAATATAAATGCAGCATGGAAAGTGTTGGTCCCATGTTTAAGAAGCTGAAATAAAAGATCCAGGAAATGTTCCATATGCACAGAAACGTTAGTTCTCTAAAATGTTGTGCACAAATGTATTTACATCCCTGTTAGTGAGCATTTCTCCTTTGCCAAGATAATCCATTCACCTAACAGGTGAGGAATATCAAGAAGCTGATTAAACAGCATGATCATTACACAGGTTCACAATAAAAGGCCACTCTAAAATGTGGTGGTTTTGTCACACAACACAATGCCAAAGATGTCTCAAGTTTTGAGGGAGCATGTAATTGGCATGCTGACTGCAGGAATGTCCACCAGAGCTGTTGCCAGAGAACTGAATGTTTATTTCTCTACCATAAACTGCCTCAAACGTTCTATTAGAGAATTTGGCAGAACTTACCTCCAACAGGCCTCACAACTGCGGGATCGTCTGAGACCTGACTACCCACACACTCACAAATACACTCAAACACATACATACACACAGGCACACACATAGTTACACATTCATCACGCTGCTGCTACTCTCTATTATCTATCCTATTGCCTTGTCACTTTACCCTTACCTACTGTATATTTATGAACCTTTATTTAACTAGGCAAGTCAGTTAAGAGCACACTCTTATTTTCAATGACGGCCTAGGAACAGTGGGTTAACTGCCTTGTTCAGGGGCAGAACAACCGATTTTTACCTCGTCAGCTCGGGATTCAATCTTGCAACCTTTCGGTTAGTAGTCCAACGCTCTAACCACTAGGCTACAAGTTGAACCAACTTGTATATGTACATATCTACCACAATTGGGTACCCCTGCACATCAACTCGGTACTGGTACCCCATGTATATAGCCAAGCTATCATTGCTCATTGGATATTTATTCATTTTTATCATTATTATTAAATTCTTCATTGTTGGGAAGTAAGCATTTCACTGTTTTTTTTTACAAAGCATGTGACGATTAAAAGTGGATTTGATGATTTTTGTTGTTCAGTTGTTCAGGCTCTGGTCTTGTTTCATCTTAAATAAGTCTGATAAGATGGTCGTGCAGCAAAGCAAGACCTAGCAAAGCTGCAGCTGGCTTGTATTTCAAATGTGTGCGACTATCCTTGCATCAGTGTTTTGTTACTTGTCATGTTTTGTGGTTTTTGTGGACCCCAGGAAGAGTAGCTGCTGCTTCTGCAAATGCTAATGCTGATCCAAATATACAAATAAACCTACCCACTGGTCACGTCAATGTTGGTTTCCCACGTCATTTCAATTAAATTATGTTGAACCAACTTGGAATAGACGGTGAATTGACGTCTTTGCCCAACCTGCTCTATTGTGTTGTTTTCCCAAATATTTTAAAATATCTATTATAATGACATGAATTTATTATGATCTTACTTGCTTGATGTAGCTTTAAATTTATTTTTAACCTTTATTTAACTAGGCAAGTCAGTTACGTACAAATTATTATTTACAATAATGGCCTACCACCCTGGGCCAATTGTGGGCCATCCTATGGGAATCTCCATCAGAGCTGGTTGTGATACAGCCTGGAATTGAACCAGGGTCTGTAGTGACGCCTCTAGCACTGAGTTGCAGTGCTTTAGACCGCTGCGCCACTCGGAAGCCCCAATAAATGATTTATTATCGATGAAGTGTAAAGCAATCAATAAAGCATTTTCATTAACCATAACGAACCCAGTTTTCTATTCAAAAGTTCACAGTGGTTAATGTCAACCTATCACAATATAAGTATATGACTCTGCACTTGTGAAAATAACAAACACCTAGCATTACCTGCAACATGCATCAAACTCCACAGAGAGTTTTTACTATCTATAATCAGACACTGACAGTGATCAAACAGGACTTGAGTGGCTAATTATTTTCGACCCTGCTATTATAATTGCAGGGCAGTGTGATGTTTTGATAAAATGTGAGAAACATAAATGCATTGTCCCCTAAAATTCATCACCTAAACATGTTTGTTTACATCTCGTTAGCACCAGGGGAGAGCAATCAGTGTAGATTTTTTTTACATGTAAAAAAATAAAAAAACAAAGTGTGTTTCAAATTAATTTGACCAGATTACATCACAGAGGGAGAAAAAAAAGCCCTGCACCTGTACTGTGGCAATTACCTTAAGAGCTAAATCTCTTCTAAAGGCTTTTGTAATGCGAGAGCTATTCACTCCTACATTGTGGTGCCTTCCAATAACACTGAATTTGATCTGCCATTAAAAATTATGGGGACCTTTCGACGAGCAACAAATGTATGATAAGTAAGCTTATAATAAGCCCTCCATTTCCAATGCTGTACACTGCTAATGGCTGGTGTGAATTATAATAATTATCCACATAAACGTCAATGGTCATTTTTCTTTGCAAATGACCTGTCTGATTGTGCTCTTCACAAATGTTGCTGTAACATATTCCTCTGTTTCTGATTGAGGTTTGGTTCATAGGTTGTTGAGCCACAGTTGAGGTGAACCAGAATTGCTACTTCAACATTGGTGTTGATGTACTACAATGAACCCTTTCCCTTCCCATGGCTGAACATGTTATGTGAACAAGATAAGGGAGACTCATTTGAGTCTAATAATGAGTTGCAAATGACACTGGCCAACTCCATTGGACATAGGCCTACAGTGTCTGCATCAAAACAAGGAACAAATCAACTAGTTATGATATCCATTCGTTTTCATAAAACTGCAGGAATTGAACTACTGTCTACTATATCTCTTTTGCGTGTCTTCTTGTGTACCATGATTCCAAGGTAAACAGGCAACAGTGTTTC